>NW_027635177.1:602500-630000 GCF_949748355.1 Melanostigma gelatinosum | reverse complement strand
GGGACATCCGGCCTACATGAGAGCCCCATCAAATGTAGTCGGGACGGCCCTTTTACAAAGACAAATACCCATATAACTGGAAAAGTGTCATTCCAACTACATTTGATGGGGCTCTCGTTTATGCCAAAAATCCCAACCCAAGTGGCACTTATCGTCCCGGGTGTCCCCAAAGCCTGTAGGGACACTTTATGCCATTCGGGCTTGGATTTGTGGGACATGCAGCCTACATGAGAGCCCTATCATATGTAGTCGGGACGGCCCTTTTTTGTCACCATATATGGTGCAATTGGATCTAAATGTGCTACAGCCACCAGATTTGGTACACAGGGCCTGTGGCTTCATATGAACACACACACCAAGTTTGGTGGGGCTAGCCCCTCAAATTGTGAAATTTTGGTATCTCAGGCAAACTGAGGCAATGTCATTGAATTTGCCCAAAAATCAAAGTCATCCGATTTGGTTGAAAGTTTGCACACCTGTTTGGCTGTTCCCAGGTATGCCCCCTCATAAGTGTCAACCTCCTAGCCCAGAGCCTACTCCAGATATTGTTTGGGAGGTCTGGGAACAGAAGGGCCGATCGGGTTGGGATTTTTGGACTAAACGAGACCCCAGTCAAATGTAGGTGGAACGTCCCTTTCTGAGTCAGAAGGATAAGCTCCCAAATGGCACTAATTGAGGGACATGCGGCCTACATGAGAGCCCCATCAAATGTAGTCGGGACGGCCCTTTTTCGTCACCATATATGGTGCAATTGGATCTAAATGTCCTACAGCCACCAGATTTGGTACACAGGGTCTGTGGCTTCATATGAACACACACATCAAGTTTGGTGGGGCTAGCCCCTCAAATTGTGAAATTTTGGTATCTCAGGCAAACTGAGGCAATGTCATTGAATTTGCCCAAAAATCAAAGTCATCCGATTTGGTTGAAAGTTTGCACACCTGTTTGGCTGTTCCCAGGTATGCCCCCTCATAAGTGTCAACCTCCTAGCCCAGAGCCTACTCTAGATATTGTATGGGACGTCTGGCTACAGAAGGGCCGATCGGGCTGGGATTTTTGGACTAAACGAGACCCCAGTCAAATGTAGGTGGAACGTCCCTTTCTGAGTTCTAAGGATAAGCTCCCAAATGGCACTAATTGTGGGACATGCGGCCTACATGAGAGCTCCATCAAATGTAGTCGGAACGGCCCTTTTACAAAGACAAATACCCATATAACTGGAAAAGTGTCATTCCAACTACATTTGATGGGGCTCTCGTTTATGCCAAAAATCCCAACCCGAATGGCACTAATGGTCCCGGGGTTCCCCAAAGCCTGTAGGGACACTTTATGCCATTCAGGCTTGGATTTGTGGGACATGCAGCCTACATGAGAGCCCTATCATATGTAGTCGGGATGGCCTTGTTACAAAGACAAATACCCTCATAACTGGAAAAGTGTCATTCCAACTACATTTGATGGGGCTCACGTTTATGCCAAAAATCCCAACCCAAGTGGCACTTACCGTCCCGGGTGTCCCGAAAGCCTGTAGGGACACTTTATGCCATTCGGGCTTGGATTTGTGGGACATGCAGCCTACATGAGAGCCCTATCATATGTAGTCGGGACGGCCCTTTTACAAAGACAAATACCCTCATAACTGGAAAAGTGTCATTCCAACTACATTTGATGGGGCTCACGTTTATGCCAAAAATCCCAACCCAAGTGGCACTTACCGTCCCGGGTGTCCCGAAAGCCTGTAGGGACACTTTATGCCATTCGGGCTTGGATTTGTGGGACATGCAGCCTACATGAGAGCCCTATCATATGTAGTCGGGACGGCCCTTTTTTGTCACCATATATGGTGCAATTGGATCTAAATGTGCTACAGCCACCAGATTTGGTACACAGGGTCTGTGGCTTCATATGAACACACACACCAAGTTTGGTGGGGCTAGCCCCTCAAATTGTGAAATTTTGGTATCTCAGGCAAACTGAGGCAATGTCATTGAATTTGCCCAAAAATCAAAGTCATCCGATTTGGTTGAAAGTTTGCACACCTGTTTGGCTGTTCCCAGGTATGCCCCCTCATAAGTGTCAACCTCCTAGCCCAGAGCCTACTCTAGATATTGTATGGGACGTCTGGGAACAGAAGGGCCGATCGGGCTGGGATTTTTGGACTAAACGAGACCCCAGTCAAATGTAGGTGGAACGTCCCTTTCTGAGTTCTAAGGATAAGCTCCCAAATGGCACTAATTGTGGGACATGCGGCCTACATGAGAGCTCCATCAAATGTAGTCGGAACGGCCCTTTTACAAAGACAAATACCCTTATATCTGGAAAAGTGTCATTCCGACTACATTTGATGGGGCTCTCGTTTATGCCAAAAATCCCAACCCAAGTGGCACTTATCGTCCCGGGTGTCCCCCAAGCCTGTAGGGACACTTTATGCCATTCGGGCTTGGATTTGTGGGACATGCAGCCTACATGAGAGCCCTATCATATGTAGTCGGGACGGCCCTTTTTCGTCACCATATATGGTGCAATTGGATCTAAATGTGCTATAGCCACCAGATTTGGTACACAGGGTCTGTGGCTTCATATGAACACACACACCAAGTTTGGTGGGGCTAGCCCCTCAAATTGTGAAATTTTGGTATCTCAGGCAAACTGAGGCAATGTCATTGAATTTGCCCAAAAATCAAAGTCATCCGATTTGGTTGAAAGTTTGCACACCTGTTTGGCTGTTCCCAGGTATGCCCCCTCATAAGTGTCAACCTCCTAGCCCAGAGCCTACTCTAGATATTGTTTGGGACGTCTGGGAACAGAAGGGCCGATCGTGTTGGGATTTTTGGACTAAACGAGACCCCAGTCAAATGTAGGTGGAACGTCCCTTTCTGAGTCAGAAGGATAAGCTCCCAAATGGCACTAATTGTGGGACATGCGGCCTACATGAGAGCCCCATCAAATGTAGTCGGGACGGCCCTTTTACAAAGACAAATACCCATATAACTGGAAAGTGTCATTCCAACTACATTTGATGGGGCTCTCGTTTATGCCAAAAATCCCAACCCGAATGGCACTAATGGTCCCGGGGTTCCCCAAAGCCTGTAGGGACACTTTATGCCATTCGGGCTTGGATATGTGGGACATGCAGCCTACATGAGAGCCCTATCATATGTAGTCGGGACGGCCCTTTTACAAAGACAAATACCCTTATAACTGGAAAAGTGTCATTCCAACTACATTTGATGGGGCTCTCGTTTATGCCAAAAATCCCAACCCAAGTGGCACTTATCGTCCCGGGTGTCCCCAAAGCCTGTAGGGACACTTTATGCCATTCGGGCTTGGATTTGTGGGACATGCAGCCTACATGAGAGCCCTATCATATGTAGTCGGGACGGCCCTTTTTTGTCACCATATATGGTGCAATTGGATCTAAATGTGCTACAGCCACCAGATTTGGTACACAGGGCCTGTGGCTTCATATGAACACACACACCAAGTTTGGTGGGGCTAGCCCCTCAAATTGTGAAATTTTGGTATCTCAGGCAAACTGAGGCAATGTCATTGAATTTGCCCAAAATTCAAAGTCATCCGATTTGGTTGAAAGTTTGCACACCTGTTTGGCTGTTCCCAGGTATGCCCCCTCATAAGTGTCAACCTCCTAGCCCAGAGCCTACTCCAGATATTGTTTGGGAGGTCTGGGAACAGAAGGGCCGATCGGGTTGGGATTTTTGGACTAAACGAGACCCCAGTCAAATGTAGGTGGAACGTCCCTTTCTGAGTTCTAAGGATAAGCTCCCAAATGGCACTAATTGTGGGACATGCGGCCTACATGAGAGCTCCATCAAATGTAGTCGGAATGGCCCTTTTACAAAGACAAATACCCTTATATCTGGAAAAGTGTCATTCCGACTACATTTGATGGGGCTCTCGTTTATGCCAAAAATCCCAACCCAATTGGCACTTATCGTCCCGGGTGTCCCCAAAGCCTGTAGGGACACTTTATGCCATTCGGGCTTGGATTTGTGGGACATGCAGCCTACATGAGAGCCCTATCATATGTAGTCGGGACGGCCCTTTTTCGTCACCATATATGGTGCAATTGGATCTAAATGTGCTACAGCCACCAGATTTGGTACACAGGGTCTGTGGCTTCATATGAACACACACACCAAGTTTGGTGGGGCTAGCCCCTCAAATTGTGAAATGTTGGTGTCTCAGGCAAAGTGAGGCAATGTCATTGAATTTGCCCAAAAATTAAAGTCATCCGATTTGGTTGAAACTTTGCACACCTGTTTGGCTGTTCCCACGTATGCCCCCTCATACGTTTCAGCCTCCTAGCCCAGAGCCTACTCTAGATATTGTTTGGGACGTCTGGGAACAGAAGGGCCGATCGGGTTGGGATTTTTGGACTAAACGAGACCCCAGTCAAATGTAGGTGGAACGCCCCTTTCTGAGTTCTAAGGATAAGCTCCCAAATGACACTAATTGTGGGACATGCGGCCTACATGAGAGCTCCATCAAATGTAGTCGGAACGGCCCTTTTACAAAGACAAATACCCTTATATCTGGAAAAGTGTCATTCCGACTACATTTGATGGGGCTCTCGTTTATGCCAAAAATCCCAACCCTATTGGCACTTATCGTCCCGGTTGTCCCCAAAGCCTGTAGGGACACTTTATGCCATTCGGGCTTGGATTTGTGGGCCATTTGGCCTACAAAGGGACATTACGGGAAATGTTCCCGGAATGGCAGAATAGGCCCCATGTCACCGGGGACACAAAGGGACATTAGGGGAAATGTCCCCGGAATGGCAGAATAGGCCCCATGTCACCGGGGACACAAAGGGGCATTTGGGGGGCCGAATGGGTCAAATCGGGCCATTTGGGGGGACGAATCAGACCGAAAGGGACATTCGAGGGCCACCTCCGCAGACTTCAGGATTGACATTTTAAACTGCCATATCTCTTCAACCGTTCAATATCTCGCCCTCAAACGTAGATATCTTGGATCAGCGTTAAATTGTAGCGGAACAATATTTTTGGGACAAAAGTTGCCATTCAGGCAGTATGGTGTTGGGTGACATGAAATGTACTTGTGCAATTTGATCTAAATGTGCTACAGCCACCAAATTTGGTACACTGGGTCTGTGGCTTCATATGAACACACACACCAAGTATGGTGGGGCTAGCCCCTCAAATTGTGAAATTTGGTATCTCAGGCAAACTGAGGCAATGTCATTGAATTTGCTCAAAAATCAAAGTCATCCGATTTGGTTGAAAGTTTGCACACCTGTTTGGCTGTTCCCAGGTATGCCCCCTCATAAGTGTCAACCTCCTAGCCCAGAGCCTACTCTAGATATTGTATGGGACGTCTGGGAACAGAAGGGCCGATCGGGTTGGGATTTTTGGACTAAACGAGACCCCAGTCAAATGTAGGTGAAATGTCCCTTTCTGAGTCAGAAGGATAAGCTCCCAAATGGCACT
Organism: Melanostigma gelatinosum; assembly: GCF_949748355.1. Taxonomy (NCBI): domain Eukaryota; kingdom Metazoa; phylum Chordata; class Actinopteri; order Perciformes; family Zoarcidae; genus Melanostigma; species Melanostigma gelatinosum. The sequence goes on along the minus strand of NW_027635177.1, from coordinate 624,529 downwards.
AATTGAGGGACATCCGGCCTACATGAGAGCCCCATCAAATGTAGTCGGAACGGCCCTTTTACAAAGACAAATACCCATATAACTGGAAAAGTGTCATTCCAACTACATTTGATGGGGCTCTCGTTTATGCCAAAAATCCCAACCCGAATGGCACTAATGGTCCCGGGGTTCCCCAAAGCCTGTAGGGACACTTTATGCCATTCAGGCTTGGATTTGTGGGACATGCAGCCTACATGAGAGCCCTATCATATGTAGTCGGGATGGCCTTGTTACAAAGACAAATACCCTCATAACTGGAAAAGTGTCATTCCAACTACATTTGATGGGGCTCACGTTTATGCCAAAAATCCCAACCCAAGTGGCACTTACCGTCCCGGGTGTCCCGAAAGCCTGTAGGGACACTTTATGCCATTCGGGCTTGGATTTGTGGGACATGCAGCCTACATGAGAGCCCTATCATATGTAGTCGGGACGGCCCTTTTACAAAGACAAATACCCTCATAACTGGAAAAGTGTCATTCCAACTACATTTGATGGGGCTCACGTTTATGCCAAAAATCCCAACCCAAGTGGCACTTACCGTCCCGGGTGTCCCGAAAGCCTGTAGGGACACTTTATGCCATTCGGGCTTGGATTTGTGGGACATGCAGCCTACATGAGAGCCCTATCATATGTAGTCGGGACGGCCCTTTTTTGTCACCATATATGGTGCAATTGGATCTAAATGTGCTACAGCCACCAGATTTGGTACACAGGGTCTGTGGCTTCATATGAACACACACACCAAGTTTGGTGGGGCTAGCCCCTCAAATTGTGAAATTTTGGTATCTCAGGCAAACTGAGGCAATGTCATTGAATTTGCCCAAAAATCAAAGTCATCCGATTTGGTTGAAAGTTTGCACACCTGTTTGGCTGTTCCCAGGTATGCCCCCTCATAAGTGTCAACCTCCTAGCCCAGAGCCTACTCTAGATATTGTATGGGACGTCTGGGAACAGAAGGGCCGATCGGGCTGGGATTTTTGGACTAAACGAGACCCCAGTCAAATGTAGGTGGAACGTCCCTTTCTGAGTTCTAAGGATAAGCTCCCAAATGGCACTAATTGTGGGACATGCGGCCTACATGAGAGCTCCATCAAATGTAGTCGGAACGGCCCTTTTACAAAGACAAATACCCTTATATCTGGAAAAGTGTCATTCCGACTACATTTGATGGGGCTCTCGTTTATGCCAAAAATCCCAACCCAAGTGGCACTTATCGTCCCGGGTGTCCCCCAAGCCTGTAGGGACACTTTATGCCATTCGGGCTTGGATTTGTGGGACATGCAGCCTACATGAGAGCCCTATCAAATGTAGTCGGGACGGCCCTTTTTCATCACCATATATGGTGCAATTAGATCTAAATGTGCTACAGCCACCATATTTGGTACACAGGGTCTGTGGCTTCATATGAACACACACACCAAGTTTGGTGGGGCTAGCCCCTCAAATTGTGAAATTTTGGTATCTCAGGCAAACTGAGGCAATGTCATTGAATTTGCCCAAAAATCAAAGTCATCCGATTTGGTTGAAAGTTTGCACACCTGTTTGGCTGTTCCCAGGTATGCCCCCTCATAAGTGTCAACCTCCTAGCCCAGAGCCTACTCTAGATATTGTAAGGGACGTCTGGGAACAGAAGGGCCAATCGGGCTGGGATTTCTGGACTAAACGAGACCCCAGTCAAATGTAGGTGGAACGTCCCTTTCTGAGTTCTAAGGATAAGCTCCCAAATGGCACTAATTGTGGGACATGCGGCCTACATGAGAGCTCCATCAAATGTAGTCGGAACGGCCCTTTTACAAAGACAAATACCCTTATATCTGGAAAAGTGTCATTCCGACTACATTTGATGGGGCTCTCGTTTATGCCAAAAATCCCAACCCTATTGGCACTTATCGTCCCGGTTGTCCCCAAAGCCTGTAGGGACACTTTATGCCATTTGGGCTTGGATTTGTGGGCCATTTGGCCTACAAAGGGACATTAGGGGAAATGTCCCCGGAATGGCAGAATAGGCCCCATGTCACCGGGGACACAAAGGGACATTAGGGGAAATGTCCCCGGAATGGCAGAATAGGCCCCATGTCACCGGGGACACAAAGGGGCATTTGGGGGGCCGAATGGGTCAAATCGGGCCATTTGGGGGGACGAATCAGACCGAAAGGGACATCCGAGGGCCACCTCCGCAGACTTCAGGATTGACATTTTAAACTGCCATATCTCTTCAACCGTTCAATATCTCGCCCTCAAACGTAGATATCTTGGATCAGCGTTAAATTGTAGCGGAACAATATTTTTGGGACAAAAGTTGCCATTCAGGCAGTATGGTGTTGGGTGACATGAAATGTACTTGTGCAATTTGATCTAAATGTGCTACAGCCACCAAATTTGGTACACTGGGTCTGTGGCTTCATATGAACACACACACCAAGTATGGTGGGGCTAGCCCCTCAAATTGTGAAATTTGGTATCTCAGGCAAAGAGGCAATTTCATTGAATTTGCCCAACAATTAAAGTCATCCGATTTGCTAGAAACTTTGCACACCTGTTTGGCTGTTCCCATGTATGCCCCCTCATAAGTGTCAACCTCCTAGCCCAGAGCCTACTCCAGATATTGTTTGGGAGGTCTGGGAACAGAAGGGCCGATCGGGTTGGGATTTTTGGACTAAACGAGACCCCAGTCAAATGTAGGTGGAACGTCCCTTTCTGAGTCAGAAGGATAAGCTCCCAAATGGCACTAATTGAGGGACATGCGGCCTACATGAGAGCCCCATCAAATGTAGTCGGGACGGCCCTTTTACAAAGACAAATACCCATATAACTGGAAAAGTGTCATTCCGACTACATTTGATGGGGCTCTCGTTTATGCCAAAAATCCCAACCCAAGTGGCACTTATCGTCCCGGGTGTCCCCAAAGCCTGTAGGGACACTTTATGCTATTCGGGCTTGGATTTGTGGGACATGCAGCCTACATGAGAGCCCTATCAAATGTAGTCGGGACGGCCCTTTTTCGTCACCAGATATGGTGCAATTAGATCTAAATGTGCTACAGCCACCAGATTTGGTACACAGGGCCTGTGGCTTCATATGAACACACACACCAAGTTTGGTGGGGCTAGCCCCTCAAATTGTGAAATTTTGGTATCTCAGGCAAACTGAGGCAATGTCATTGAATTTGCCCAAAAATCAAAGTCATCCGATTTGGTTGAAAGTTTGCACACCTGTTTGGCTGTTCCCAGGTATGCCCCCTCATAAGTGTCAACCTCCTAGCCCAGAGCCTACTCCAGATATTGTTTGGGAGGTCTGGGAACAGAAGGGCCGATCGGGTTGGGATTTTTGGACTAAACGAGACCCCACTCAATTGTAGGTGAAATGTCCCTTTCTGAGACATAAGGATAAGCTCCCAAATGGCACTAATTGAGGGACATCCGGCCTACATGAGAGCCCCATCAAATGTAGTCGGAACGGCCCTTTTACAAAGACAAAGTATCGAGGGTCCATACGCCGACTTTGAACATGTCTAACTTCGGCTGTGGGTGTCGGTTTATTTGTCTGTCAATTTCTTCCGTTAGCCCAGGTCAAGGCCGACAATTGGACATGCTTGTCCCGTCCGTGCGTTCTATTTCCGGGGAGATATGGCCCCGTAAAACCCCGAAATTCCGGCCCTTTGCCGACCTCGTACGGCCGAACGCAGGCTTGCATCTCCGATCAACCTGCACAGGCGTGTAGAGGGCAACGAGACCTACAATTAGGTGTGACGGGCGAGGCTGTGCGTGCTTGTTTCGCGGAGATATCGCGAAGAGGCTAAACAAAAAATAAGTCAGAGTGTCGCCACCTCGTGCAGCACGAAGCGCTGAACCCGTCAGCGCTTCGCCACTGTCCCGATTTTGCCCAGAGTATGGAGGGTGCACACGCCGACTTTGAACACGTCTAACTTCGGCTGTGGGTGTCGGTTTATTTGTCTGTCAATTTCTTCCGTTAGCCCAGGTCAAGGCCGACAATTGGACATGCTTGTCCCGTCTGTGTGTTCTTTTTCCGCGGAGATATGGCCCCGTAAAACCCCGGAATTCCGGCCCTTTGCCGACCTCGTACGGCCGAACGCAGGCTTGCATCTCCGATCAACCTGCACAGGCGTGTAGAGGGCAACGAGACCTACAATTAGGTGTGACGGGCGAGGCTGTGCGTGCTTGTTTCGCGGAGATATCGCGAAGAGGCTAAACAAAAAATAAGTCAGAGTGTCGCCACCTCGTGCAGCACGAAGCGCTGAACCCGTCAGCGCTTCGCCACTGTCCCGATTTTGCCCAGAGTATGGAGGGTGCACACGCCGACTTTGAACACGTCTAACTTCGGCTGTGGGTGTCGGTTTATTTGTCTGTCAATTTCTTCCGTTAGCCCAGGTCAAGGCCGACAATTGGACATGCTTGTCCCGTCTGTGTGTTCTTTTTCCGCGGAGATATGGCCCCGTAAAACCCCGGAATTCCGGCCCTTTGCCGACCTCGTACGGCCGAACGCAGGCTTGCATCTCCGATCAACCTGCACAGGCGTGTAGAGGGCAACGAGACCTACAATTAGGTGTGACGGGCGAGGCTGTGCGTGCTTGTTTCGCGGAGATATCGCGAAGAGGCTAAACAAAAAATAAGTCAGAGTGTCGCCACCTCGTGCAGCACGAAGCGCTGAACCCGTCAGCGCTTCGCCACTGTCCCGATTTTGCCCAGAGTATGGAGGGTGCACACGCCGACTTTGAACACGTCTAACTTCGGCTGTGGGTGTCGGTTTATTTGTCTGTCAATTTCTTCCGTTAGCCCAGGTCAAGGCCGACAATTGGACATGCTTGTCCCGTCTGTGTGTTCTTTTTCCGCGGAGATGTGGCCCCGTAAAACCCCGGAATTCCGGCCCTTTGCCGACCTCGTACGGCCGAACGCAGGCTCGCATCTCCGATCAACCTCCACAGCTGTGTAGAGGGCAACGAGACCTACAATTAGGTGTGACGGGCGAGACTGTGCGTGCTTGTTTCGCGGAGATATCGCGAAGAAGCAAAACAAAAATAAGTCAGAGTGTCGCCACCTCGAGCAGCACGAAGCGCTGAACCCGTCAGCGCTTCGCCACTCCCCCGATTTTGGTCATTTTCATAGGTGGTAACCAAGGGACCTTTTACAAAGACAAAGTATCGAGGGTCCATACGCCGACTTTGAACATGTCTAACTTCGGCTGTGGGTGTCGGTTTATTTGTCTGTCAATTTCTTCCGTTAGCCCAGGTCAAGGCCGACAATTGGACATGCTTGTCCCGTCTGTGTGTTCTTTTTCCGCGGAGATATGGCCCCGTAAAACCCCGGAATTCCGGCCCTTTGCCGACCTCGTACGGCCGAACGCAGGCTCGCATCTCCGATCAACCTCCACAGCTGTGTAGAGGGCAACGAGACCTACAATTAGGTGTGACGGGCGAGACTGTGCGTGCTTGTTTCGCGGAGATATCGCGAAGAAGCAAAACAAAAATAAATCAGAGTGTCGCCACCTCGAGCAGCACGAAGCGCTGAACCCGTCAGCGCTTCGCCACTCCCCCGATTTTGGTCATTTTCATAGGTGGTAACCAAGGGACCTTTTACAAAGACAAAGTATCGAGGGTCCATACGCCGACTTTGAACATGTCTAACTTCGGCTGTGGGTGTCGGTTTATTTGTCTGTCAATTTCTTCCGTTAGCCCAGGTCAAGGCCGACAATTGGACATGCTTGTCCCGTCTGTGTGTTCTTTTTCCGCGGAGATATGGCCCCGTAAAACCCCGGAATTCCGGCCCTTTGCCGACCTCGTACGGCCGAACGCAGGCTCGCATCTCCGATCAACCTCCACAGCTGTGTAGAGGGCAACGAGACCTACAATTAGGTGTGACGGGCGAGACTGTGCGTGCTTGTTTCGCGGAGATATCGCGAAGAAGCAAAACAAAAATAAATCAGAGTGTCGCCACCTCGAGCAGCACGAAGCGCTGAACCCGTCAGCGCTTCGCCACTCCCCCGATTTTGGTCATTTTCATAGGTGGTAACCAAGGGACCTCTCTTGGAAAAATCAAAGTCATCCGATTTGCTTGAAACTTTGCACACCTGTTTGGCTGTTCCCACGTATGCCCCCTCATAAGTTTCAACCTCCTAGCCCAAAGCCTACTCTAAATACCCTCATATCTGGAAAAGTGTCATTCCAACTACATTTGATAGGGCTGCCGTTTATGCCAAAAATCCCAACCCGAATGGCACTAATGGTCCCGGGGTTCCCCAAAGCCTGTAGGGACACTTTATGCCATTCGGGCTTGGATTTGTGGGACATGCAGCCTACATGAGAGCCCTATCAAATGTAGTCGGGACGGCCCTTTTTCGTCACCATATATGGTGCAATTAGATCTAAATGTGCTACAGCCACCAGATTTGGTACACAGGGTCTGTGGCTTCATATGAACACACACACCAAGTTTGGTGGGGCTAGCCCCTCAAATTGTGAAATTTTGGTATCTCAGGCAAACTGAGGCAATGTCATTGAATTTGCCCAAAAATCAAAGTCATCCGATTTGGTTGAAAGTTTGCACACCTGTTTGGCTGTTCCCAGGTATGCCCCCTCATAAGTGTCAACCTCCTAGCCCAGAGCCTACTCTAGATATTGTATGGGACGTCTGGGAACAGAAGGGCCGATCGGGCTGGGATTTTTGGACTAAACGAGACCCCAGTCAAATGTAGGTGGAACGTCCCTTTCTGAGTTCTAAGGATAAGCTCCCAAATGGCACTAATTGTGGGACATGCGGCCTACATGAGAGCTCCATCAAATGTAGTCGGAACGGCCCTTTTACAAAGACAAATACCCTTATATCTGGAAAAGTGTCATTCCGACTACATTTGATGGGGCTCTCGTTTATGCCAAAAATCCCAACCCACGTGGCACTTATCGTCCCGGGTGTCCCCAAAGCCTGTAGGGACACTTTATGCCATTCGGGCTTGGATTTGTGGGACATGCAGCCTACATGAGAGCCCTATCAAATGTAGTCGGGACGGCCCTTTTTCGTCACCATATATGGTGCAATTAGATCTAAATGTGCTACAGCCACCAGATTTGGTACACAGGGTCTGTGGCTTCATATGAACACACACACCAAGTTTGGTGGGGCTAGCCCCTCAAATTGTGAAATTTTGGTATCTCAGGCAAACTGAGGCAATGTCATTGAATTTGCCCAAAAATCAAAGTCATCCGATTTGGTTGAAAGTTTGCACACCTGTTTGGCTGTTCCCAGGTATGCCCCCTCATAAGTGTCAACCTCCTAGCCCAGAGCCTACTCTAGATATTGTATGGGACGTCTGGGAACAGAAGGGCCGATCGGGCTGGGATTTTTGGACTAAACGAGACCCCAGTCAAATGTAGGTGGAACGTCCCTTTCTGAGTTCTAAGGATAAGCTCCCAAATGGCACTAATTGTGGGACATGCGGCCTACATGAGAGCTCCATCAAATGTAGTCGGAACGGCCCTTTTACAAAGACAAATACCCTTATATCTGGAAAAGTGTCATTCCGACTACATTTGATGGGGCTCTCGTTTATGCCAAAAATCCCAACCCACGTGGCACTTATCGTCCCGGGTGTCCCCAAAGCCTGTAGGGACACTTTATGCCATTCGGGCTTGGATTTGTGGGACATGCAGCCTACATGAGAGCCCTATCAAATGTAGTCGGGACGGCCCTTTTTCGTCACCATATATGGTGCAATTAGATCTAAATGTGCTACAGCCACCAGATTTGGTACACAGGGTCTGTGGCTTCATATGAACACACACACCAAGTTTGGTGGGGCTAGCCCCTCAAATTGTGAAATTTTGGTATCTCAGGCAAACTGAGGCAATGTCATTGAATTTGCCCAAAAATCAAAGTCATCCGATTTGGTTGAAAGTTTGCACACCTGTTTGGCTGTTCCCAGGTATGCCCCCTCATAAGTGTCAACCTCCTAGCCCAGAGCCTACTCTAGATATTGTATGGGACGTCTGGGAACAGAAGGGCCGATCGGGCTGGGATTTTTGGACTAAACGAGACCCCAGTCAAATGTAGGTGGAACGTCCCTTTCTGAGTTCTAAGGATAAGCTCCCAAATGGCACTAATTGTGGGACATGCGGCCTACATGAGAGCTCCATCAAATGTAGTCGGAACGGCCCTTTTACAAAGACAAATACCCTTATATCTGGAAAAGTGTCATTCCGACTACATTTGATGGGGCTCTCGTTTATGCCAAAAATCCCAACCCACGTGGCACTTATCGTCCCGGGTGTCCCCAAAGCCTGTAGGGACACTTTATGCCATTCGGGCTTGGATTTGTGGGACATGCAGCCTACATGAGAGCCCTATCAAATGTAGTCGGGACGGCCCTTTTTCGTCACCATATATGGTGCAATTAGATCTAAATGTGCTACAGCCACCAGATTTGGTACACAGGGTCTGTGGCTTCATATGAACACACACACCAAGTTTGGTGGGGCTAGCCCCTCAAATTGTGAAATTTTGGTATCTCAGGCAAACTGAGGCAATGTCATTGAATTTGCCCAAAAATCAAAGTCATCCGATTTGGTTGAAAGTTTGCACACCTGTTTGGCTGTTCCCAGGTATGCCCCCTCATAAGTGTCAACCTCCTAGCCCAGAGCCTACTCTAGATATTGTATGGGACGTCTGGGAACAGAAGGGCCGATCGGGCTGGGATTTTTGGACTAAACGAGACCCCAGTCAAATGTAGGTGGAACGTCCCTTTCTGAGTTCTAAGGATAAGCTCCCAAATGGCACTAATTGTGGGACATGCGGCCTACATGAGAGCTCCATCAAATGTAGTCGGAACGGCCCTTTTACAAAGACAAATACCCTTATATCTGGAAAAGTGTCATTCCGACTACATTTGATGGGGCTCTCGTTTATGCCAAAAATCCCAACCCACGTGGCACTTATCGTCCCGGGTGTCCCCAAAGCCTGTAGGGACACTTTATGCCATTCGGGCTTGGATTTGTGGGACATGCAGCCTACATGAGAGCCCTATCATATGTAGTCGGGACGGCCCTTTTTCGTCACCATATATGGTGCGATTAGATCTAAATGTGCTACAGCCACCAGATTTGGTACACAGGGTCTGTGGCTATATATGAACACACACACCAAGTTTGGTGGGGCTAGCCCCTCAAATTTTGGTATCTCAAGCAAAGTGAGGCAATGTCATTGAATTAGCCACAAATCCCCAACCAAATGGCAGCAATTGCTGTCATTTTTATTTAATACCTTATTTGTGGAATGAGCAGGACATTGATTGATAGTAAAAATATCAATTTTTATTTATTATATAATATAAAAACACACAGAACAATCAGAACAATCACAGCAATCACAATTTAAAATTGAACATTATCTATAAAAACACACAGAACAATCAGAACAATCACAGCAATCACAATTTAAAATTTAACATTATCTATAAAAACACACAGAACAATCAGAACAATCACAGCAATCACAATTTAAAATTTAACATTATCTATAAAAAGAAACAGAACAATCAGCACAATCACAACAATCACAACAATCACAACAATCAATCACTCATCAGTGTGTGTGTGTGCGTGGGACTGGTCTATGTCCTTGTTGGCGAGGTTAAGCCGGAGTGACCTGTTCACTCGCGACCTCGTGACCCGCTGTCTGGCCCTCTCAGAAACTTCCCTGGCAGTCTTCACTAGCGGGCTGAGCTTCACGAATGGAAACATTTGACTCCGGGCCATCTTCTGTGGAGTCTGTTGAGGAAGCACAAAGAAAAATACATTCATGATTCGAGGTTTGTTTTTCACACAACTGTCATGTACTTTATTAAACAACATATCTTTACTTACACTTTCCAAATTGAGGGTGAAGGCCTCCTCCTCGACGAGATCGTCCATCTCGTCCTCTAAGCAGGAGCTGCCCGACTCCTGGTAGGGCACCTGGGTGTCGTCATCCGTCTCATCGCTATCCTCATCGGTCACTGCCTTCCTTTTTCGTTGCGCAGATTCCTCGGACTTGGCAGGTGTGCCTGCATCACTTGCTTCCACGTTGTCAGGGGATGGCTGGATGACAGCCTCAAACATGCTCCTCAGGCCTTTGACCTGCGCCTTGTCCAGGGTTATCGAATAAAATCTGTCCGCTACGCCGGTGGAGTGGCACATCAGCTTTGCCAGCTGGTCCCGCACTTCCTTATTGTGGTAGTTCTTGGCCTGGAGACAGTAGAGAAGAGGAGCACAAAATGTTTTTACTTGTTAGTAAAGCCAGCCAAGTATTGTTGTAATAAAGCACCATGGGGAGAGTGACTGAAACAATTAACTTACATGTCCAGAGACTGCAGTCCGCAGGTCGGTGAAGGTGGGCCTCCCAGGCAGGCCCATCTCCGCCCACGCCGTCTGCATATATCGAACCAGATTCTTTACTGGCCCACGGCCAGCCGTGATGAACACCAGGTCGCTGGTGGGCCTGCACATGGTGCGCAGCTTAATCCATTTCTCCAACCAGGAGAACTCAAGAGATGTCAGGTACAGCTGGGCTGCCCCAAAAGCCCGGCTGGTTTTGTGCTCGTCAATCTGCAATACACAGAAAACAACATCAAACATTGAAAATGAACTACACACAGTTGATGAGGCACTTGAGTGTAGAACCTGGTACATACAGAAATGAGGTGGCCGTCGCCTACTAGATCCTCCTTGGCCCTCATGACCTCCGCCACCTTCATGTTGGTCAAGACACCCGGCCGATGGCCGACCAGGCTGCACACCATTACCGAAAAATATCCGTAGAAGGTGTAACGGAGGCAGGGGTTTTTATTGGATTCCATTTCATCTGAGGACAGGGCAAAAGAGAGAAGTAAACACAGCACCTTCAGCACATTGGAGAGAAACACAGGTTGATTTACATCTATATCTCTGTGTCGTGCGTTCGGATAGGCCAACTGTCTTACCCAGTATCGTCGGGATCTTCACGCTGGCCAGCTGCTGGCACTTGAAGAGGGAGTCTTTGGAGATGATGCGCTTCATTTTCTCCGCCTTTACCTTTTGCTGGTGAAGCAACACTGGAACGCCCATGTCAATCAAGCTGCCGCCTACTGCCCTGACCACCTCCGTGATCTCTGTCTTCGAGAGCCTGCAGTGCAGGGCAGGAGTCTCGGCGAAGTACTGCATGAACTGGTGGATGTTGCGCATATAAAAATTGGCGGTGGTTACGGCCTTCCCCTTCTCCTCTATGTGGCTGGCATACCTGTAGAAAGAAACACTGCGATTTATTCGCTGTTCACATCAGTCTTGTGTCATAAGCGCTCAATTTGCATGGGGAAACAATGCTTACCTCTTGATCCTCTCCATGTCATACAGGAACCTCCAGGTAGCGATTCTGGTCTTGCCCCGCGACATGTAATAAAGAAAGGACCTCACCCTGGAGGTCTTGGACAGGGCGTTGTCTTTCTTTTTTGTGTTTGCACGTGATCCCTCGTGAAAACTCTTGTATTTCTCCAGGTAGGTAACTGTGATGAGAAATTCAAAACAATTTTGTTTTTAATTTAACATTGATATAGAATCTTAAACCACACACACAGAATGTACTTTTCCTTCTCACCAATCGACTCTGGAAGAGGGAGGTTACGCATTCCCGGGCCTCTCCCGCTGCCCCTGAATGCAGATATTTTAGATTTTTCCTTCTTCTGCTGCGTGGCAGGTGTTGCTGCACTGCTGGGCCCGGCCTCTGCCCCATCCTCCTGCACCATCCACAGACCTCTCCTGCTGCCCCTGGATGTGTTGCTGGGCCCGGCCTCTTCCTCTGAACACTCCTCCTCCTCAACCACCTCCTCCTCCTCAACCACCTCCTCCTCCTCAACCACCTCCTCTTCCTTAACCACCTCCTCCTGCTCAACCACCTCCTTCTCCTCAACCACCTCCTCCGCTCCCTCAACCACCTCCTCCTCCTCCTCCTCCTGCGCCTCCGGCATCTCCTCCCCTGGAGGTGGCCCGGCGTCAGCAACTACTGGCCTCTGCTGAGAAAGAAGAAAAACAGAAATACAGAGGGTATAATTACTATTGTTATTTTGACAACCAGTATGATGCTTCTCATCTTCCAGCCAGCCGCACTCACTGTTTTTGTTGACCGACGTGATTGCCTGATGAGCCGCTGGTTGAGCTTCAGCAATTGTGTCATCTCGAGCTCCACTCGCCCAAGCCTCTTCTTCAGATCACCCATCTCTGCACATCTTTGCAGGCATTTAGGTCTGTCACAAGCCTCCTCCTCTTCCTCCACCTCCTCCTCTCTGAGCATGTGCTCGTCAATGTCCTCGGGCTCCAGGTCCAGCATCGTCACCATGGGAATCGCCGGGTTAGATTCCCGGAGCTTTCCCAGCAGCTTGACACTGGCCGAGTAATGTGCTGTACTCAGCTTGCTTTTCACTCCATCCTTGTCCAGCTCCGGGTGGCCCTGGTACAGGTGTTTGTCCAGTCTAGAGCTCTCGTAGGGACAGCCCAAGACGGGACACTTTTCGTGACGGATGTTGACCCTTCCCGTTGAGAGGGCCAGCAGTATTTTGCGCTCCTCAAGGTTGATGACATAGTGCCCCCTTTTCAGGTGATGGGGCATGGCTGCATATACCTTTGAGCAAAGTGGGCAAGCGGTCACGATCTTTGGTCTCGTCATCTGAAAGATAAAGTAAGGCAAAAGAAAGAAAGGTATTGAAAAAAAACTTCGAAAAATAAAAACTTCAAAAAAAACTACTTCGAAAAATAAAAACTTCGAAAAAGAAGTACTTTGGAAAAGAATACTTCGAAAAACAAATACTTTGGAAAAAATACTTCGAAAATACTTTGAATATTAAATAATACTTTAAAAATAACTACTTTCTTGAAAAAATGACTATATTAACCAAAAATAAGCTTTATTGACAATATTAAACTTATTTAAAACAAATTTAAATCATAAATCAATCATTTCATTAATGTTTAAATATAAACTACACTTTAACGATATTTCAGCAGTTTAACTTGGACTTTTATCACAACTAAATCTGTTAGTCAATGAACAGCAGTGAATCCACTCTCTGAAGCACAAAATGGCGGCCTGCACAGAAGCCCACATGTGACAGCGGAACACTTAAAAAAAAACTACTTCGAAAAATAAAAACATCGAAAAAGAAGTACTTTGGAAAAGAATACTTCGAAAAACAAATACTTTGGAAAAAATACTTCGAAAATACTTTGAATATTAAATAATACTTTAAAAATAACTACTTTCTTGAAAAAATGACTATATTAACCAAAAATAAGCTTTATTGACAATATTAAACTTATTTAAAACAAATTTAAATCATAAATCAATCATTTCATTAATGTTTAAATATAAACTACACTTTAACGATATTTCAGCAGTTTAACTTGGACTTTTATCACAACTAAATCTGTTAGTCAATGAACAGCAGTGAATCCACAATCCAAAATGGCGGCCTGCACAGAAGCCACATGTCACAGCGTAGCACATGTGACAGTGGAATTACAGCCACCTATGTAATTACATGTTTACACTCATAATTACTTCACTTCTACTGAATTAACAATTAGCAGATAATCAGCCCAGGCATTCAGACATTTAGCCATGAAATTACCAGGAGGATGGGAGCAGATGCAAATCAAACTTACCTTCTCAATGGTCTGCTGTAAAATGTGAAACCTGCAGAGGGTCCTGCCCTGGGCTGGGCAGGGCTCTGTTCTCATTGGTTGATGTTTAGTGGCCTTCAGGTGAAATCAGAGTTTTAGATTTTTTGAGATTACATTAAATACCTTTAGGCTCGGAAGCAGAATATCTCCACAACCCTTTGGGCTAGGACGCTATAATTTTCACAGTAATTCAACCGTGACCCATAGATTACATATTGTGAATATCAAAGGTAAATTGCGTACACTTTGTCCATAATAATCTATGGCATTTTGACATTATTTCGACATTATTTTGCCTCAATCCCCCAGAAAACAATGGGCTACGTGGCTGGAATGTTCACAGTCATTACACCTTTATACCCTAATAACTGGAAAAGTGTCATTCCAACTACATTTGATGGGGCTCTTGTTTATGCCAAAAATCCCAACCCGGGTGGCACTAATCGTCCCGGCTGTCCCCAAAGCCTGTAGGGACACTTTATGCCATTCGGGCTTGGATTTGTGGGACATGCGGCCTACATGAGAGCCCCATCATATGTAGTCGGAATGGCCCTTTGTATTCACCACATATGGTGCAATTTGATCTAAATGTGCTACAGCCACCAAACGTGATACACAGGGTCTGTGGCTTCATAGGAACACACACAGCAAGTTGTGTGGGGCTAGCCCCTCAAATTTTGGTATCTCAAGCAAAGTGAGGCAATGTCATTGAATTAGCCACAAATCCCCAACCAAATGGCAGCAATTGCTGTCATTTTTATTGAATACCTTATTTGTGGAATAAGCAGGACATTGATAGTAAAAATATAGATTTTTATTTATACCATAATATAAAAGTATCACACAACATAACAATCACAACAATCACAACAATGTGTCTGTGTGTGGTGTGTGTGTGTGTGTTTGTTTGTGTGAGCATGTATAATCAAAGAAAACAATCACAATTTAAAATTTAACATCATCTATGAAAACAAACAGAACAATCAGAACAAAATCAATCAGTGTGTGTGTGTGTGCGTGGGACTGGTCTTAGTCCTTTTTGGTGGGGTTAAGCAGGGTTGACCTCTTCACTCGTGACCTCGTGACCCGCTGCCTGGCCCTCTCAGCAGCTTCCCTGGCAGACTTCTCTAACGGGGTCAGCTTGACGAATGGCGACAAGTGTCTCTGGGCCATCTTCGGTGGAGTCTGTTGAGGAAGCACAAAGAAAAATACATTGATTATTAGAGTTTGTTTTTCACACAACTGTCATGTACTTTATTAATAAACAACCGATCTTTACTTACTCCTTCCAACCTGATGGTGAAGGCCTCCTCCTCGGTGAGGTCATACATCTCGCCCGACTCCTGATCGGGCACCTGGGTGTAGTCGACTGTGTCATCACTGTCCTCATTATCACTGTCCTCATCGTTCTCATCCCTGTCCTCATCGGTCACTGCCTTCCTCTTTCGTGAAACATACGTGCCAGATGTGCCTGCTTCACATGCTTCAGCATTGTCGGGGTTCATTTTATAAGCCATGACCTTTTTGGAAAAATAAATATATTAACCTAAGCTTAATTGACAATATTAAACTTATTTAAAACAAATTTAAATCATAAATCAATCATGTAATTAATGTTTAAATATAAACTACACTTTAACGATATTTCAGCAGTTTAACTTGGACTTTTATCACAACTAAATCTGTTAGTCAATAAACAGCAGTGAATCCACTCTCTGAAGCACAAAATGGCGGCTTGCACTGAAGCCCACATGTGACAGCAGAACACATGTGACAGTGGAATTACAGCCACCTATGTAATTACATGTTTACACTCGTAATTACTTCACTTCTACTAAATTAACACTCAGCAGATAATCAGCCCAGGCATTGAGACATTTAGCCATGAAATTAGCAGGAGGATGGCAGCAGATGGAAAACAGCCTTACCTACTGAGTTGTCTTCTCTGAAATGCGGCAAACTGCAGGTCACACAAGGATAGTGGGCAGGGCTCTGTTCTCATTGGTTGATGGAGCATTCAGGTGAAATCCGATTTTTATGATGACATTAAATACCTTTGGGCTAGGAAGCAGAATATCTCCACAACCCTTTGGGCTAGGACGCTATAATTTTCACAGTAATTCAACCGTGACCCATAGATTACATATTGTGAATATCAAAGGTAAATTGCATACACTTTTTCCATAATAATTTATGGCATTTTGACATTATTTCGAGATTATTTTGCATCTATACCCCAGAAAACAATGGATTACGTGGCTGGAAATTTCTCAGTAATTCAACCTTTTCCCACAGATTAAATGGTATGAATGTCAATGCGAAATTCAATACACTTTCTGCGTAGTGAATTACGGAGTTTTTACCACATTATAGCTTAAGGTATACTTTTTTAATTGACTAATACCCATAGAACAAGTCATCCGATTTGGTTGAAAGTTTGCACACCTGTTTGGCTGTTCCCAGGTATGCCCCCTCATAAGTGTCAACCTCCTAGCCCAGAGCCTACTCTAGATATTGTATGGGACGTCTGGGAACAGAAGGGCCGATCGGGTTGGGATTTTTGGACTAAACGAGACCCCAGTCATATGTAGGTGAAATGTCCCTTTCTGAGTCATAAGGATGATATGGCCTTCAACAGTCTTTTCTCTGAAAATGTACACTTTAATTCAAAGTAGAGATTTGATTTATTTTCCCCTTTAAAGATGGGCTTGTGAATATGAATTCCCCCAAATTTAGCTGTCATAGCTGCAAGATAAGGTCCCCAAACACAAAGGTCAAAATTGAGGCATATGACCTCATCTTTCGGCCTGTTTTGGCAGGTGAGAAACAGGCCATTAAATCGCAGTGAAAGGTTGGAAGTGCCTGATTTTTGCATAAATCAGTCGCCTGTGATAAGCTGATGCAGGATCTAAAGCGAGATATCTGTAGACCCTTGGGAAAGCTAACTTCCGGTAGCAGCATGCTAACGACTTGAATCCAATTTCACCTTGAAGAGGGTCCTCTTATGTCCATCATATGTCAATTATGGAATGATAGGCCAGTTACAAGTGTTTTTATTGCACCCAACAGAAACAGCAACATGTACACATCATTAAGAGTCTTTTAATTCATTAAAAATACTTTAAAGCAAGATAGAGCAATACATTGTTTTTGTGAATTAAGAGAGGGTTGTGTAGGTTAAATGATCCAAATCTAGAGGTCGTAGCTGCAAGTTAAGGTTCCCAAAAACAGCCCCAAAGGTCATAATTGAGGCATATGAACTCATTTTTCGGCCTGTTTTGGCAAGTGAGAAACGGGCCATTAAATCGCAGTGAAAGGTTGGAAGTGCCTGATTTTTGCATAAATCAGTCGCCTGTGATAAGCTGATGCAGGATCTAAAGCGAGATATCTGTAGACCCTTGGGAAAGCTAACTTCCGGTAGCAGCATGCTAACGACTTGAATCCAATTTCACCTTGAAGAGGGTCCTCTTATGTCCATCATATGTCAATTATGGAATGATAAGCCAGTTACAAGTGTTTTTATTGCACCCAACAGAAACAGCAACATGTACACATCATTAAGAGTCTTTTAATTCATTAAAAATACTTTAAAGCAAGATAGAGGAATAGATTGTTTTTGTGAATGAAGAGAGGGTCGTGTAGGTTAAATAATCCAAATCTAGAGGTCGTAGCTGCAAGTTAAGGTTCCCAAAAACAGCCCCAAAGGTCAAAATTGAGTCATATGACCTCATCTTTTGGCCTGTTTTGGCAAGTGAGAAACGGGCCATTAAATCGTAGTGAAAGGTTGGAACTGCCTGATTTTTGCATAAATCAGTCGTCTGTGATAAGGTGATGCAGGAGCTAAAGCGAGATATCTGTAGACCCTTGGGAAAGCTAACTTCCGGTAGCAGCATGCTAACGACTTGAATTCAATTGAACCTTGAAGAGGGTCCTGTATTGTCCATCATATGTGAATTTCATCAAAGAAGGCCATTTACAAGTGTTTCAAAATTGACCAATATTAAAAAGTGGTCAAAATCCAGATTTTACCAGTCTTTTCTCAATATTTTTATACTTTAAAAAGGGGTAGGGTTTTAAATCCTTTTCTGCTTCAAAGAGGGCCTCGTCACCATTACACACCTATAATCTGGGCCTCATAGCTGGAAGTTAAGGTCCCCAAAAACACCCACAAAGGGCTTAATTGGGCTTAATTGGGGCCTTATTCGCTTATTTTTTGCCATATGCAAGAATGGCCATAACTTATCAAATATGGGTCCTAGAACCCCCAGATTATGCACACACATTGTGGACAAGGCCTACAATAAGACCACGTGAAAAAAATCCCTCTAGATTATCTAGAACTGATTTTTGCCTGTATCAAACTCAGACTTCAGCATGGGGTACACGTCCCTAAGCTGTACACCCTGTCGTACTCTTGATGAGATCAGACCAATTTTTACTTCTGAATATGTCAGAGCCCTGCTTTTTTAATATGTTGTAGATAGGCCCCAATGAGGCACATTCAAGTTGGATGGGACTCCCTAGCACTTAGCATGCCTGCGCGGGAAGAGGGTCAGTTGGCCTACATTTGAATGGGGCATTTTGAAGGATAAAATTAATGGAAAGTGATTACCCAAACGGCCATCCTTCAACTTGTCATAACTTCTCACAACATGGTTGAATTTGATGGGCGATTGCATGACAACATTCCCCTTGATGACGTGAATGTGAAAATGGTGCAATAGAACCTGCAGACCCTCTGGAAAGCTATCTTCTGTTAGCAACGTGCTAATGCTACAAAACCAATCAATCCCAGTAGAGTGTTCAATTTTGTCCAAGAATTGTCAATTACATGTCAAAAATGTCATTTATTTGTGTTTTTAGGGGCCGGAATAAATCTCCCGCCGAAACCAAAGAGTGAAAACTGACCTTTGTTCTCAATCCGAAATGGCCCAAATTCCCATAGAAAGCAATGGGCTAGGACCATGAAAATTGAACCGTCAGTCGACCTTTGGCCAATGACCATGTGGTATGAAAATCAAGGGGAAATTACAAACACTTTTCCCATAGTGAATAATGGATTTCTCACCGAACTCGGCCCAAATTCCCATAGAAAGCAATGGGCTAGGACCATGAAAATTGAACCGTCAGTCGACCTTTGGCCAATGACCATGTGGTATGAAAATCAAGGGGAAATTACAAACACTTTTCCCATAGAGAATAATGGATTTCTCACCGAACTCGGCCCAAATTCCCATAGAAAGCAATGGGCTAGGACCATGAAAATTGAACCGTCAGTCGACCTTTGGCCAATGACCATGTGGTATGAAAATCAAGGGGAAATTACAAACACTTTTCCCATAGTGAATAATGGATTTCTCACCGAACTCGGCCCAAATTCCCATAGAAAGCAATGGGCTAGGACCATGAAAATTGAACCGTCAGTCGACCTTTGGCCAATGACCATGTGGTATGAAAATCAAGGGGAAATTACAAACACTTTTCCCATAGAGAATAATGGATTTCTCACCGAACTCGGCCCAAATTCCCATAGAAAGCAATGGGCTAGGACCATGAAAATTGAACCGTCAGTCGACCTTTGGCCAATGACCATGTGGTATGAAAATCAAGGGGAAATTACAAACACTTTTCCCATAGTGAATAATGGATTTCTCACCGAACTCGGCCCAAATTCCCATAGAAAGCAATGAGCTAGGACCCTGAAAATTGAACCGTCAGTCGACCTTTGGCCAATGACCATGTGGTATGAAAATCAAGGGGAAATTCCATACGCTTTCTGCGATGGTACACTTTCTGCTATGGTAAACTCCGTACACGTAGAAATTACGGCCTTTTGACTCAATTCTGCCTAAAGACACCTAGAAAACAATGGGCTAGGAGGCTGAAATTTTCAGATTAAGTCAACCTCTGCCCCAAGATGAAATGGTGTGAATATCAATGGGAAATTGTGTACAGTTTTCCCATAGTGATTCATGGCATTTTGCATTTATTTGGCTTAAATAGACGTTCAGTTAATACACCTAGAAAGCAATGGGCTAGCACGCTGAAATTTTCACAGTCAGTCGGCCCTTGGCCACAAACCACGTGGTATGAAAATCAATAGGAAATTCGGTACACTTTTCCCGTAGTAATGTATGGCATTTTTCTTAATTTTAAAGTTATTTGGCCTAATTACCCCATAAAACAATGGGCTAGGACCCTGACATTTTCACAGTCATTCCATCTTTGCCCCATCGTTAAATGGTATGAAACTCAATGGGACATTCCAAACACTTTTCCCATAGTGAACTATGGATGTCTCTACCCAGATGACACTTATGTTCCGACATGGCCTTCAACAGTCTTTTCTCTCAAAATGTCCACTTTAATTCAAAGTAGAGATTTGATTCCTTTTCTCCTTCAAAGAGGGGCTCGTCTCCATTACACACCAATAATCTGGGCCTCGTAGCTGCAAGTTAAGGTCCCCAAAAACAGCCCCAAAGGTCAAAATTGAGGCATATGACCTCATCTTTCGGCCTGTTTTGGCAAGTGAGAAACGGCCCATTAAATCGTAGTAAAAGGTTGGAACTGCCTGATTTTTGCATAAATCAGTCGCCTGTGATAAGGTGATGCAGGATCTAAAGCGAGATATCTGTAGACCCTTGGGAAAGCTAACTTCCGGTAGCAGCATGCTAACGACTTGAATCCAATTTCACCTTGAAGAGGGTCCTCTTATGTCCATCATATGTCAATTATGGAATGATAAGCCAGTTACAAGTGTTTTTATTGCACCCAACAGAAACAGCAACATATACACATCATTAAGAGTCTTTTAATTCATTAAAAATACTTTAAAGCAAGATAGAGGAATACATTGTTTTTGTGAATGAAGGGAGGGTCGTGTAGGTTAAATGATCCAAATCTAGAGGTCGTATCTGCAAGATAAGGTCCCCAAAAACAGCCCCAAAGGTCAAAATTGAGGCATATGACCTCATCTTTCGGCCTGTTTTGGCAAGTGAGAAACGGCCCATTAAATCGTAGTAAAAGGTTGGAACTGCCTGATTTTTGCATAAATCAGTCGCCTGTGATAAGGTGATGCAGGATCTAAAGCGAGATATCTGTAGACCCTTGGGAAAGCTAACTTCCGGTAGCAGCATGCTAACGACTTGAATCCACTTGAACCTTGAAGAGGGTCCTGTACTGTCCATCATATTTGAATTTCATCAAAGAAGGCCATTTACAAGTGTTTGAAAATTGACCAATATTAAAAAGTGGTCAAAATCCAGATTTTACCAGTCTTTTCTCAAACTTTTTATACTTTAAAAAGGGGTAGGGTTTTAAATCCTTTTCTGCTTCAAAGAGGGGCTCGTCACCATTACACACCTATAATCTGGGCCTCATAGCTGCAAGTTAAGGTCCCCAAAAACACCCACAAAGGGCTTAATTGGGCTTAATTGGGGCCTTATTCGCTTATTTTTTGCCATATGCAAGAATGGCCATAACTTATCAAATATAGGTCCTAGAACCCCCAAATTGTGCACACACATTGTGGACAAGGCCTACAATATGACCACCTGAACAAAATCCCTCTAGATTATCTAGAACTGATTTTTGCCTGTATCAAACTCAGACTTCAGCATGGGGTACACGTCCTTAAGCTGTACACCCTGTCGTACTCTTGATGAGATCAGACCAATTTTTACTTCTGAAGATGTCAGAGCCCTGCTTTTTTAATATGTTGTAGACAGGCCCCAATGAGGCACATTCAAGTTGGATGGGACTCCCTAGCACTTAGCATGCCTGCGCGGGAAGAGGGTCAGTTGGCCTACATTTGAATGGGGCATTTTGAAGGATAAAATTAATGGCAAGTGATTACCCAAACGGCCATCCTTCAACTTGTCATAACTTCTCATAACATGGTTGAATTTGATGGGCGATTGCATGACAACATTCCCCTTGATGACGTGAATGTGAAAATGGTGCAATAGAACCTGCAGACCCTCTGGAAAGCTATCTTCTGTTAGCAACGTGCTAATGCTACAAAACCAATCAATCCCAGTAGAGTGTTCAATTTTGTCCAAGAATTGTCAATTACATGTCAAAAATGTCATTTATTTGTGTTTTTAGGGGCCGGCAAAAATCTCCCGCCGAAACCAAAGAGTGAAAACTGAGGGAAAACTGACCTTTGTTCTCAATCCGAAATGGCCCATTTTCCAAAAAGGGACATTCCGACTACATTTGAATGGAAAGTATTGAATGTCATAACTTCTCAGAAAAGGGTTGGAACTGTGTTGTAATTGAACGAGACACTCCCCTTG
>NW_027635177.1:582500-595000 GCF_949748355.1 Melanostigma gelatinosum | reverse complement strand
CGGGAGATGGGGGAGAAGCGCTGATCCTGTCTGCGCTTGCTGCTGAGGTGCCTTGGTGACCCCCTCTGAGAATGGTCAAAAACGGGAGATGGGGGAGAAGCGCCGATCCTGTCTGCGCATCATGCTGCTCGAGGTGCCTTGGTGACCCCCTCTGAGAATGGTCAAAAACGGGAGATGGGGGAGAAGCGCCGATCCTGTCTGCGCTTGCTGCTGAGGTGCCTTGGTGACCCCCTCTGAGAATGGTCAAAAACGGGAGATGGGGGAGAAGCGCCGATCCTGTCTGCGCTTGCTGCTGAGGTGCCTTGGTGACCCCCTCTGAGAATGGTCAAAAACGGGAGATGGGGGAGAAGCGCCGATCCTGTCTGCGCTTGCTGCTGAGGTGCCTTGGTGACCCCCTCTGAGAATGGTCAAAAACGGGAGATGGGGGAGAAGCGCCGATCCTGTCTGCGCTTGCTGCTGAGGTGCCTTGGTGACCCCCTCTGAGAATGGTCAAAAACGGGAGATGGGGGAGAAGCGCCGATCCTGTCTGCGCTTGCTGCTGAGGTGCCTTGGTGACCCCCTCTGAGAATGGTCAAAAACGGGAGATGGGGGAGAAGCGCCGATCCTGTCTGCGCTTGCTGCTCGAGGTGCCTTGGTGACCCCCTATGTAAATGGAAAAAAAACGGGAGAGGGGACAGGCACTGACAGCTTCGGCGCTTGCTGACCGAGCAGGTGCCTTGCTGGGCTAACGATAGAAATTGACAGACAAATAAACAGACACCCACAGCCGAAGTTGCACGCGGTCAAAGTCGCACATGTCGATCCGATTTGCAGTCTCCTTGGAGCGGCTGAGACACTTCCATCGCTGCCTTTAAGACAAAACTTACAGCACCTGGTATTCCCAGGCAGTCTCCCATTCAAGTACTAACCAGGCCCGGCTGTGCTTAGCTTCCGAGATCAGACGAGATCGGGCGCATCAGAGAGGTATGGCCGTAAGCCGTAGGGTTAGTGCATGTCACCCAGACAAGGGGCACCTTTCCTGGGCAAAGTACCTGCACAACACCTCCCTGGAACAATATGCACCCTCCTGCAGCTCATCTCCCCCCCCAATATGTGGGCTTAAAGCAGGCTGAAAAGCAAGTGATATTGAGGTAGTAACACCCAGAACATGGTACCCCAGGAAAGAGGCTTCATGCCTGGGGAAATTACCTCCAGCATGCACCCCAGGAAAGATGCTTCATGCCTGGGTAAAGCACCTCCAGCATGCACCCCAGGAAAGAGGCTTCATGCCTGGGTAAAGCACCTCCAGCATGCCTCCCTGGAACACTCTGCACCCTCCTGCATCTCATCTCCCCCCCCAATATGTGGGCTTAAAGTAGGCTGAAAAGCAAGTGATATTGAGGTAGTCACACCCAGAACATGGTACCCCAGGAAAGAGGCTTCATGCCTGGGTAAAGCACATCCAGCATGCCTGCAGAACATGGTACCCCAGGAAAGAGGCTTCATGCCTGGGTAAAGCACCTCCAGCATGCCTCCCTGGAACACTCTGCACCCTCCTGCATCTCATCTCCCCCCCAATATGTGGGCTTAAAGCAGGCTGAAAAGAAAGTGATATTGAGGTAGTCACACCCAGAACATGGTACCCCAGAAAAGAGGCTGCATTCCTGGCTAAAGCACCTCCAGCATGCCTCCCTGGAACACTCTGCACCCTCCTGCATCTCATCTCCCCCCCCCCCAATATGTGGGCTTAAAGCAGGCTGAAAAGCAAGTGATATTGAGGTAGTAACACCCAGAACATGGTACCCCAGAAAAGAGGCTTCATGCCTGGGTAAAGCACCTCCAGCATGCCTCCCTGGAACACTCTGCACCCTCCTGCATCTCATCTCCCCCCCAATATGTGGGCTTAAAGCAGGCTGAAAAGCAAGTGATATTGAGGTAGTAACACCCAGAACATGGTACCCCAGAAAAGAGGCTGCATTCCTGGCTAAAGCACCTCCAGCATGCCTCCCTGGAACACTCTGCACCCTCCTGCAGCTCATCTCCCCCCAATATGTGGGCTTAAAGCAGGCTGAACAGAAAGTGATATTGAGGTAGTCACACCCAGAACATGGTACCCCAGAAAAGAGGCTGCATTCCTGGCTAAAGCACCTCCAGCATGCCTCCCTGGAACACTCTGCACCCTCCTGCAGCTCATCTCCCCCCAATATGTGGGCTTAAAGCAGGCTGAACAGAAAGTGATATTGAGGTAGTCACACCCAGAACATGGTACCCCAGAAAAGAGGCTGCATTCCTGGCTAAAGCACCTCCAGCATGCCTCCCTGGAACACTCTGCACCCTCCTGCAGCTCATCTCCCCCCAATATGTGGCCTTACAGCAGGCTGAAAAGCAAGTGATATTGAGGTAGTAACACCCAGAACATGGTACCCCAGAAAAGAGGCTTCATGCCTGGGTAAAGCACCTCCAGCATGCCTCCCTGGAACACTCTGCACCCTCCTGCATCTCATCTCCCCCCCAATATGTGGGCTTAAAGCAGGCTGAAAAGCAAGTGATATTGAGGTAGTAACACCCAGAACATGGTACCCCAGAAAAGAGGCTGCATTCCTGGCTAAAGCACCTCCAGCATGCCTCCCTGGAACACTCTGCACCCTCCTGCAGCTCATCTCCCCCCAATATGTGGGCTTAAAGCAGGCTGAACAGAAAGTGATATTGAGGTAGTCACACCCAGAACATGGTACCCCAGAAAAGAGGCTGCATTCCTGGCTAAAGCACCTCCAGCATGCCTCCCTGGAACACTCTGCACCCTCCTGCAGCTCATCTCCCCCCAATATGTGGCCTTACAGCAGGCTGAAAAGCAAGTGATATTGAGGTAGTAACACCCAGAACATGGTACCCCAGAAAAGAGGCTTCATGCCTGGGTAAAGCACCTCCAGCATGCCTCCCTGGAACACTCTGCACCCTCCTGCATCTCATCTCCCCCCCAATATGTGGGCTTAAAGCAGGCTGAAAAGCAAGTGATATTGAGGTAGTAACACCCAGAACATGGTACCCCAGAAAAGAGGCTGCATTCCTGGCTAAAGCACCTCCAGCATGCCTCCCTGGAACACTCTGCACCCTCCTGCAGCTCATCTCCCCCCAATATGTGGGCTTAAAGCAGGCTGAACAGAAAGTGATATTGAGGTAGTCACACCCAGAACATGGTACCCCAGAAAAGAGGCTGCATTCCTGGCTAAAGCACCTCCAGCATGCCTCCCTGGAACACTCTGCACCCTCCTGCAGCTCATCTCCCCCCAATATGTGGGCTTAAAGCAGGCTGAACAGAAAGTGATATTGAGGTAGTCACACCCAGAACATGGTACCCCAGAAAAGAGGCTGCATTCCTGGCTAAAGCACCTCCAGCATGCCTCCCTGGAACACTCTGCACCCTCCTGCAGCTCATCTCCCCCCAATATGTGGCCTTACAGCAGGCTGAAAGGCAAGTGATATTGAGGTAGTAACACCCAGAACATGTTACCCCAGGAAAGAGGCTTCATGCCTGGGAAATTACCTCCAGCATGCACCCCAGGAAAGAGGCTTCATGCCTGGGTAAAGCACATCCAGCAACACCCAGAACATGGTACCCCAGGAAAGAGGCTGCATGCCTGGGTGAAGCACATCCAGCATGCCTCCCTGGAACACTCTGCACCCTCCTGCATCTCATCTCCCCCCCCAATATGTGGGCTTAAAGTAGGCTGAAAAGCAAGTGATATTGAGGTAGTCACAACCAGAACATGGTACCCCAGGAAAGAGGCTTCATGCCTGGGTAAAGCACATCCAGCATGCCTGCAGAACATGGTACCCCAGAAAAGAGGCTTCATGCCTGGGTAAAGCACCTCCAGCATGCCTCCCTGGAACACTCTGCACCCTCCTGCATCTCATCTCTCCCCCGAATATGTGGGCTTAAAGCAGGCTGAAAAGCAAGTGATATTGCGGTAGTCACACCCAGAACATGGTACCCCAGAAAAGAGGCTGCATTCCTGGCTAAAGCACCTCCAGCATGCCTCCCTGGAACACTCTGCACCCTCCTGCAGCTCATCTCCCCCCAATATGTGGGCTTAAAGCAGGCTGAAAAGAAAGTGATATTGAGGTAGTCACACCCAGAACATGGTACCCCAGAAAAGAGGCTGCATTCCTGGCTAAAGCACCTCCAGCATGCCTCCCTGGAACACTCTGCACCCTCCTGCAGCTCATCTCCCCCCAATATGTGGGCTTAAAGCAGGCTGAAAAGAAAGTGATATTGAGGTAGTCACACCCAGAACATGGTACCCCAGGAAAGAGGCTGCATTCCTGGGTAAAGCACCTCCAGCATGCCTCCCTGGAACACTATGCACCCTCCTGCACCACCCTCCATCTCCTCCCAATATGTGTGCTTAAAGCAGGCTGAAGCGCGGGTAAACCGCGGGAGTAACTATGACTCTCTTAAGGTAGAGTACCTGCACAACACCTCCCTGGAACACTAAGCACCCTCCTGCAGCTCATCTCCCCCGAATATGTGGGCTTTAAACAGGCTGAAAACCAAGTGATATTGAGGTCGTAACACCCAGAACATGTTACCCCAGGAAAGAGGCTTCATGCCTGGGGAAAGCACCTCCAGCATGCACCCCAGGAAAGAGGCTGCATGCCTGGGTGAAGCACATCCAGCATGCCTCCAGAACATGGTACCCCAGGAAAGGGGCTGCATTCCTGGGTAAAGCACCTCCAGCATGCCTCCAGAACATGGTACCCCAGAAAAGAGGCTGCATTCCTGGCTAAAGCACCTCCAGCATGCCTCCCTGGAACACTCTGCACCCTCCTGCAGCTCATCTCCCCCCAATATGTGGGCTTAAAGCAGGCTGAAAAGAAAGTGATATTGAGGTAGTCACACCCAGAACATGGTACCCCAGGAAAGAGGCTGCATTCCTGGCTAAAGCACCTCCAGCATGCCTCCCTGGAACACTCTGCACCCTCCTGCAGCTCATCTCCCCCCAATATGTGGCCTTACAGCAGGCTGAAAGGCAAGTGATATTGAGGTAGTAACACCCAGAACATGTTACCCCAGGAAAGAGGCTTCATGCCTGGGAAATTACCTCCAGCATGCACCCCAGGAAAGAGGCTTCATGCCTGGGTAAAGCACATCCAGCAACACCCAGAACATGGTACCCCAGGAAAGAGGCTGCATGCCTGGGTAAAGCACCTCCAGCATGCCTCCCTGGAACACTCTGCACCCTCCTGCATCTCATCTCCCCCCCCAATATGTGGGCTTAAAGTAGGCTGAAAAGCAAGTGATATTGAGGTAGTCACAACCAGAACATGGTACCCCAGGAAAGAGGCTTCATGCCTGGGTAAAGCACATCCAGCATGCCTGCAGAACATGGTACCCCAGAAAAGAGGCTTCATGCCTGGGTAAAGCACCTCCAGCATGCCTCCCTGGAACACTCTGCACCCTCCTGCATCTCATCTCTCCCCCGAATATGTGGGCTTAAAGCAGGCTGAAAAGCAAGTGATATTGCGGTAGTCACACCCAGAACATGGTACCCCAGAAAAGAGGCTGCATTCCTGGCTAAAGCACCTCCAGCATGCCTCCCTGGAACACTCTGCACCCTCCTGCAGCTCATCTCCCCCCAATATGTGGGCTTAAAGCAGGCTGAAAAGAAAGTGATATTGAGGTAGTCACACCCAGAACATGGTACCCCAGAAAAGAGGCTGCATTCCTGGCTAAAGCACCTCCAGCATGCCTCCCTGGAACACTCTGCACCCTCCTGCAGCTCATCTCCCCCCAATATGTGGGCTTAAAGCAGGCTGAAAAGAAAGTGATATTGAGGTAGTCACACCCAGAACATGGTACCCCAGAAAAGAGGCTGCATTCCTGGCTAAAGCACCTCCACAACGCCACCCTGGACCTCCCTGCACCACCCTGCACCACCCTCCATCTCCTCCCAATATGTGTGCTTAAAGCAGGCTGAAGCGCGGGTAAACCGCGGGAGTAACTATGACTCTCTTAAGGTAGAGTACCTGCACAACACCTCCCTGGAACACTAAGCACCCTCCTGCTGCTCATCTCCCCCGAATATGTGGGCTTTAAACAGGCTGAAAAGCAAGTGATATTGAGGTCGTAACACCCAGAACATGTTACCCCAGGAAAGAGGCTTCATGCCTGGGGAAAGCACCTCCAGCATGCACCCCAGGAAAGAGGCTGCATGCCTGGGTGAAGCACATCCAGCATGCCTCCAGAACATGGTACCCCAGGAAAGGGGCTGCATTCCTGGGTAAAGCACCTCCAGCATGCCTCCAGAACATGGTACCCCAGGGAAGAGGCTGCATTCCTGGCTAAAGCACCTCCAGCATGCCTCCCTGGAACACTCTGCACCCTCCTGCAGCTCATCTCCCCCCAATATGTGGCCTTACAGCAGGCTGAAAGGCAAGTGATATTGAGGTAGTAACACCCAGAACATGTTACCCCAGGAAAGAGGCTTCATGCCTGGGAAATTACCTCCAGCATGCACCCCAGGAAAGAGGCTTCATGCCTGGGTAAAGCACATCCAGCAACACCCAGAACATGGTACCCCAGGAAAGTGGCTTCATTCCTGGGTAAAGCACCTCCACAACGCCACCCTGGACCTCCCTGCACCACCCTGCATCACCCTGCACCACCCTCCATCTCCCCCCAATATGTGCGCTTAAAGCAGGCTGAAGCGCGGGTAAACCGCGGGAGTAACTAGGACTCTCTTAAGGTAGAGTACCTGCACAACACCTCCCTGGAACACTAAGCACCCTCCTGCAGCTCATCTCCCCCGAATATGTGGGCTTAAAGCAGGCTGAAAAGCAAGTGATATTGAGGTAGTAACACCCAGAACATGTTACCCCAGGAAAGAGGCTTCATTCCTGGGTAAAGCACCTCCACAACGCCACCCTGGACCTCCCTGCACCACCCTGCATCACCCTGCACCACCCTCCATCTCCCCCCAATATGTGTGCTTAAAGCAGGCTGAAAAACAAGTGATATTGAGGTCGTAACACCCAGAACATGTTACCCCAGGAAAGAGGCTTCATTCCTGGGTAAAGCACCTCCACAACGCCACCCTGGACCTCCCTGCACCACCCTGCACCACCCTCCATCTCCCCCCAATATGTGCGCTTAAAGCAGGCTGAAGCGCGGGTAAAAGGCGGGAGTAACTAGGACTCTCTTAAGGTAGAGTACCTGCACAACACCTCCCTGGAACACTATGCACCCTCCTGCTGCTCATCTCCCCCGAATATGTGGGCTTTAAACAGGCTGAAAAGCAAGTGATATTGAGGTCGTAACACCCAGAACATGTTACCCCAGGAAAGAGGCTTCATTCCTGGGTAAAGCACCTCCACAACGCCACCCTGGACCTCCCTGCACCACCCTGCATCACCCTGCACCACCCTCCATCTCCCCCCAATATGTGCGCTTAAAGCAGGCTGAAGCGCGGGTAAACCGCGGGAGTAACTAGGACTCTCTTAAGGTAGAGTACCTGCACAACACCTCCCTGGAACACTAAGCACCCTCCTGCAGCTCATCTCCCCCGAATATGTGGGCTTAAAGCAGGCTGAAAGGCAAGTGATATTGAGGTCGTAACACCCAGAACATGTTACCCCAGGAAAGAGGCTGCATTCCTGGGTAAAGCACCTCCACAACTCCACCCTGGACCTCCCTGCACCACCCTGCATCTCCCCCGAATATGTGGGCTTAAAACAGGCTGAAAAGCAAGTGATATTGAGGTAGTAACACCCAGAACATGTTACCCCAGGAAAGAGGCTTCATTCCTGGGTAAAGCACCTCCACAACGCCTCCCTGGACCTCCCTGGACCACCCTCCATCTCCCCCCAATATGTGTGCTTAAAGCAGGCTGAAGCGCGGGTAAACCGCGGGAGTAACTATGACTCTCTTAAGGTAGAGTACCTGCACAACACCTCCCTGGAACACTAAGCACCCTCCTGCAGCTCATCTCCCCCGAATATGTGTGCTTAAAACAGGCTGAAAAACAGGTAATAAGGGGTAATAACACCCAGAACATGTTACCCCAGGAAAGAGGCTTCATTCCTGGGTAAAGCACCTCCACAACGCCTCCCTGGACCTCCCTGGACCACCCTCCATCTCCCCCCAATATGTGTGCTTAAAGCATGCTGAAAAACAGGTAATAACGGGTAATAACACCAAAAACCTGTTACCCCACCAAACAGGCTTCATTCCTGGGTAAAGCACCTCCACAACGCCACCCTGGACCTCCCTGCACCACCCTGCATCTCCCCCCAATATGTGCGCTTAAAGCAGGCTGAAGCGCGGGTAAACGGCGGGAGTAACTAGGACTCTCTTAAGGTAGAGTACCTGCACAACACCTCCCTGGAACACTAAGCACCCTCATGCAGCTCATCTCCCCCGAATATGTGGGCTTAAAGCAGGCTGAAAGGCAAGTGATATTGAGGTCGTAACACCCAGAACATGTTACCCCAGGAAAGAGGCTTCGTGCCTGGGGAAATTACCTCCAGCATGCACCCCAGGAAAGAGGCTTCATGCCTGGGTAAAGCACCTCCACAACGCCTCCCTGGACCTCCCTGGACCACCCTCCATCTCCCCCCAATATGTGTGCTTAAAGCAGGCTGAAAAACAGGTAATAAGGGGTAATAACACCAACAACCTGTTACCCCACCAAACAGGCTTCATTCCTGGGTAAAGCACCTCCAGACCGCCTCCCTGGACCACCCTGCACCACCCTCCATCTCCCCCCAATATGTGTGCTTAAAGCAGGCTGAAAAACAGGTAATAACGGGTAATAACACCCAAAACCTGTTACCCCACCAAACAGGCGTCATTCCTGGGTAAAGCACCTCCACAACGCCTCCCTGGACCTCCCTGGACCAGCCTGGACCACCCTGCATATCCCCCCAAAATATGGGCCCAAAGCAGGCTGGAAATACCTCACACACACCCCCCCCCCTCAACACCCCCCACACACCCGCCCACCATGCACCAAAACCCCGCAGAGACACCTCCGCAACATACCCCTGTAACCCCGCGCACCACGAGGTCCCGGGCCCCGAAACTTAAGCCCCTTCCCTGGGTTAAAACCCTCCATCAGCGCCCCCAGAGTTTCGGGGTTCTGGTATTCCAAATTTGGTTTCGTGGTCCTGGTAATCCAACTTCATTTTATATCGTTATTTTTCTAAGTCTTTTCCAACTTTAACTTTTTTTTTCGCGGTCCTGGTAATCCAACTTCATTGTATATCGTTATTTTTCTAAGTATTTTCCAACTTTAACTTTTTTTTTTCGCGGTCCTGGTAATCCAACTTCATTGTATATCGTTTTTTTTCTAAGTCTTTTCCAACTTTAACTTTTTATTTTCGTGGTCCTGGTAATGACACAGACTACCAGAGATCCAGGGGGAGTCACGCACCATCTCTGGCCCACGCCAGAGCACCAACACCGGCCTCATTCATCACAGATGGAGCCTGGATGAAATCAAGTTTCTCGTTTTTTTTCTAAGTCTTTTCCAACTTTAACTTTTTATTTTCGTGGTCCTGGTAATGACACAGACTACCAGAGATCCAGGGGGAGTCACGCACCATCTCTGGCCCACGCCAGAGCACCAACACCGGCCTCATTCATCACAGATGGAGCCTGGATGATATCAAGTTTATCGTTTTTTTTCTAAGTCTTTTCCAACTTTAACTTTTTTTTTTCGCGGTCCTGGTACTGACCCAGACTACCAGAGATCCAGGGGGAGTCACGCACCATCTCTGGCCCACGCCAGAGCCCCAACATCGGCCTCATTCATCACAGATGGAGCCTGGATGATATCAAGTTTATCGTTTTTTTTCTAAGTCTTTTCCAACTTTAACTTTTTTTTTTCGCGGTCCTGGTACTGACCCAGACTACCAGAGATCCATGGGGGAGTCACGCACCATCTCTGGCCCACGCCAGAGCCCCAACATCGGCCTCATTCATCACAGATGGAGCCTGGATGATATGAAGTTTCTCGTTTTTTTTCTAAGTCTTTTCCAACTTTAACTTTTTTTTTTCGCGGTCCTGGTACTGACCCAGACTACCAGAGATCCAGGGGGAGTCACGCACCGTCTCTGGCCCGCGCCAGAGCACCAACACCGGCCTCATTCATCACAGATGGAGCCTGGATGATATGAAGTTTCTCGTTTTTTTTCTAAGTCTTTTCCAACTTTAACTTTTTTTTTTCGCGGTCCTGGTACTGACCCAGACTACCAGAGATCCATGGGGGAGTCACGCACCATCTCTGGCCCACGCCAGAGCCCCAACATCGGCCTCATTCATCACAGATGGAGCCTGGATGATATGAAGTTTCTCGTTTTTTTTCTAAGTCTTTTCCAACTTTAACTTTTTTTTTTCGCGGTCCTGGTACTGACCCAGACTACCAGAGATCCAGGGGGAGTCACGCACCGTCTCTGGCCCGCGCCAGAGCACCAACACCGGCCTCATTCATCACAGATGGAGCCTGGATGATATCAAGTTTCTCGTTTTTTTTCTAAGTATTTTTTGTCATGTAATACATAAATATGTCCACGGGAGGGCGACCGAGCTCCAGGGTGGAGACAGCGGGTGTTTGCTGCAAACTCATCCGCTGAAGGGGCCTCAAAATCGGCCTCATTCATCACAGATGGAGCCTGGATGATATCAAGTTTATCGTTTTTTTTCTAAGTCTTTTCCAACTTTAACTTTTTATTTTCGTGGTCCTGGTAATGACACAGACTACCAGAGATCCAGGGGGAGTCACGCACCATCTCTGGCCCACGCCAGAGCACCAACACCGGCCTCATTCATCACAGATGGAGCCTGGATGATATCAAGTTTATCGTTTTTTTTCTAAGTCTTTTCCAACTTTAACTTTTTTTTTTCGCGGTCCTGGTACTGACCCAGACTACCAGAGATCCAGGGGGAGTCACGCACCATCTCTGGCCCACGCCAGAGCCCCAACATCGGCCTCATTCATCACAGATGGAGCCTGGATGATATCAAGTTTATCGTTTTT
Organism: Melanostigma gelatinosum; assembly: GCF_949748355.1. NCBI lineage: Eukaryota > Metazoa > Chordata > Actinopteri > Perciformes > Zoarcidae > Melanostigma > Melanostigma gelatinosum. The sequence continues at coordinate 583,985 of NW_027635177.1, read as the reverse complement.
TTTCTAAGTCTTTTCCAACTTTAACTTTTTTTTTTCGCGGTCCTGGTACTGACCCAGACTACCAGAGATCCAGGGGGAGTCACGCACCATCTCTGGCCCACGCCAGAGCACCAACACCGGCCTCATTCATCACAGATGGAGCCTGGATGAAATCAAGTTTCTCGTTTTTTTTCTAAGTATTTTTTGTCATGTAATACATAAATATGTCCACAGGAGGGCGACCGAGCTCCAGGGTGGAGACAGCGGGTGTTTGCTGCAAACTCATCCGCTGAAGGGGCCTCAAAATCGGCCTCATTCATCACAGATGGAGCCTGGATGATATCAAGTTTATCGTTTTTTTTCTAAGTCTTTTCCAACTTTAACTTTTTATTTTCGTGGTCCTGGTAATGACACAGACTACCAGAGATCCAGGGGGAGTCACGCACCATCTCTGGCCCACGCCAGAGCACCAACACCGGCCTCATTCATCACAGATGGAGCCTGGATGAAATCAAGTTTCTCGTTTTTTTTCTAAGTCTTTTCCAACTTTAACTTTTTATTTTCGTGGTCCTGGTAATGACACAGACTACCAGAGATCCAGGGGGAGTCACGCACCATCTCTGGCCCACGCCAGAGCACCAACACCGGCCTCATTCATCACAGATGGAGCCTGGATGATATCAAGTTTATCGTTTTTTTTCTAAGTCTTTTCCAACTTTAACTTTTTTTTTTCGCGGTCCTGGTACTGACCCAGACTACCAGAGATCCAGGGGGAGTCACGCACCATCTCTGGCCCACGCCAGAGCCCCAACATCGGCCTCATTCATCACAGATGGAGCCTGGATGATATCAAGTTTATCGTTTTTTTTCTAAGTCTTTTCCAACTTTAACTTTTTTTTTTCGCGGTCCTGGTACTGACCCAGACTACCAGAGATCCAGGGGGAGTCACGCACCGTCTCTGGCCCGCGCCAGAGCACCAACACCGGCCTCATTCATCACAGATGGAGCCTGGATGATATCAAGTTTCTCGTTTTTTTTCTAAGTATTTTTTGTCATGTAATACATAAATATGTCCACAGGAGGGCGACCGAGCTCCAGGGTGGAGACAGCGGGTGTTTGCTGCAAACTCATCCGCTGAAGGGGCCTCAAAATCGGCCTCATTCATCACAGATGGAGCCTGGATGATATCAAGTTTATCGTTTTTTTTCTAAGTCTTTTCCAACTTTAACTTTTTATTTTCGTGGTCCTGGTAATGACACAGACTACCAGAGATCCAGGGGGAGTCACGCACCATCTCTGGCCCACGCCAGAGCACCAACACCGGCCTCATTCATCACAGATGGAGCCTGGATGATATCAAGTTTATCGTTTTTTTTCTAAGTCTTTTCCAACTTTAACTTTTTTTTTTCGCGGTCCTGGTACTGACCCAGACTACCAGAGATCCAGGGGGAGTCACGCACCATCTCTGGCCCACGCCAGAGCCCCAACATCGGCCTCATTCATCAC
>NW_027635177.1:565000-572500 GCF_949748355.1 Melanostigma gelatinosum | reverse complement strand
CTGGTAATTTCCAGAAAACCCAATACTCTGGTTATTTTTCGTCAATCCAATACTCTGGTAATTTCCAGAAAACCCAATACTCTGGTTATTTTTCGTCAATCCAATACTCTGACAAATTCTTGAAAATGTTACTCAGGAGAACCAGACACACACCCAGGTGTGCTGCCGACCAGGCCCAGTGAAGGCTGACCTTGGTCGGATGTCCTCGGCTCGACCTCTCCTTGAATTTCTCTGGACGGCCTTTTTCTGAAAACTGAGTTTCTGTAATCGTGCGCCAGGTGATTTGGTCACCACCTCTGAGAATGGTCAAAAACGGGAGATGGGGGAGAAGCGCTGATCCTGTCTGCGCTTGCTGCTGAGGTGCCTTGGTGACCCCCTCTGAGAATGGTCAAAAACGGGAGATGGGGGAGAAGCGCCGATCCTGTCTGCGCATCATGCTGCTCGAGGTGCCTTGGTCACCACCTCTGAGAATGGTCAAAAACGGGAGATGGGGGAGAAGCGCCGATCCTGTCTGCGCTTGCTGCTGAGGTGCCTTGGTCACCACCTCTGAGAATGGTCAAAAACGGGAGATGGGGGAGAAGCGCCGATCCTGTCTGCGCTTGCTGCTGAGGTGCCTTGGTGACCCCCTCTGAGAATGGTCAAAAACGGGAGATGGGGGAGAAGCGCCGATCCTGTCTGCGCTTGCTGCTGAGGTGCCTTGGTGACCCCCTCTGAGAATGGTCAAAAACGGGAGATGGGGGAGAAGCGCCGATCCTGTCTGCGCTTGCTGCTGAGGTGCCTTGGTGACCCCCTCTGAGAATGGTCAAAAACGGGAGATGGGGGAGAAGCGCCGATCCTGTCTGCGCTTGCTGCTGAGGTGCCTTGGTGACCCCCTCTGAGAATGGTCAAAAACGGGAGATGGGGGAGAAGCGCCGATCCTGTCTGCGCTTGCTGCTGAGGTGCCTTGGTGACCCCCTCTGAGAATGGTCAAAAACGGGAGATGGGGGAGAAGCGCCGATCCTGTCTGCGCTTGCTGCTGAGGTGCCTTGGTGACCCCCTCTGAGAATGGTCAAAAACGGGAGATGGGGGAGAAGCGCCGATCCTGTCTGCGCTTGCTGCTCGAGGTGCCTTGGTGACCCCCTATGTAAATGGAAAAAAAAACGGGAGAGGGGACAGGCACTGACAGCTTCGGCGCTTGCTGACCGAGCAGGTGCCTTGCTGGGCTAACGATAGAAATTGACAGACAAATAAACAGACACCCACAGCCCAAGTTGCACGCGGTCAAAGTCGCACATGTCGATCCGATTTGCAGTCTCCTTGGAGCGGCTGAGACACTTCCATCGCTGCCTTTAAGACAAAACTTACAGCACCTGGTATTCCCAGGCAGTCTCCCATTCAAGTACTAACCAGGCCCGGCTGTGCTTAGCTTCCGAGATCAGACGAGATCGGGCGCATCAGAGAGGTATGGCCGTAAGCCGTAGGGTTAGTGCATGTCACCCAGACAAGGGGCACATTTCCTGGGCAAAGTACCTGCACAACACCTCCCTGGAACACTATGCACCCTCCTGCAGCTCATCTCCCCCGAATATGTGGGCTTAAAGCAGGCTGAAAAGCAAGTGATATTGCGGTAGTAACACCCAGAACATAGTACCCCAGGAAAGAGGCTTCATGCCTGGGGAAATTACCTCCAGCATGCACCCCAGGAAAGAGGCTTCATGCCTGGGTAAAGCACCTCCAGCATGCACCCCAGGAAAGAGGCTGCATTCCTGGGTAAAGCACCTCCAGCATGCCTCCCTGGAACACTATGCACCCTCCTGCATCTCATCTCCCCCCCAATATGTGGGCTTAAAGCAGGCTGAAAAGCAAGTGATATTGAGGTAGTAACACCCAGAACATGGTACCCCAGAAAAGAGGCTTCATGCCTGGGGAAATTACCTCCAGCATGCACCCCAGGAAAGAGGCTTCATGCCTGGGTAAAGCACATCCAGCAACACCCAGAACATGGTACCCCAGGAAAGAGGCTGCATGCCTGGGTAAAGCACCTCCAGCATGCCTCCCTGGAACACTCTGCACCCTCCTGCATCTCATCTCCCCCCCCCCCAATATGTGGGCTTAAAGCAGGCTGAAAAGCAAGTGATATTGCGGTAGTAACACCCAGAACATGGTACCCCAGAAAAGAGGCTGCATTCCTGGCTAAAGCACCTCCAGCATGCCTCCCTGGAACACTCTGCACCCTCCTGCAGCTCATCTCCCCCCAATATGTGGGCTTAAAGCAGGCTGAAAAGCAAGTGATATTGAGGTAGTCACACCCAGAACATGGTACCCCAGAAAAGAGGCTGCATTCCTGGCTAAAGCACCTCCAGCATGCCTCCCTGGAACACTCTGCACCCTCCTGCATCTCATCTCCCCCCCAATATGTGGGCTTAAAGCAGGCTGAAAAGCAAGTGATATTGAGGTAGTAACACCCAGAACATGGTACCCCAGAAAAGAGGCTGCATTCCTGGGTAAAGCACGTCCAGCATGCACCCCAGGAAAGAGGATTCATGCCTGGGTAAAGCACATCCAGCATGCACCCCAGGAAAGAGGCTGCATTCCTGGCTAAAGCACCTCCAGCATGCCTCCCTGGAACACTCTGCACCCTCCTGCAGCTCATCTCCCCCCAATATGTGGGCTTAAAGCAGGCTGAAAAGAAAGTGATATTGAGGTAGTCACACCCAGAACATGGTACCCCAGAAAAGAGGCTGCATTCCTGGCTAAAGCACCTCCACAACGCCACCCTGGACCTCCCTGCACCACCCTGCACCACCCTCCATCTCCTCCCAATATGTGTGCTTAAAGCAGGCTGAAGCGCGGGTAAACCGCGGGAGTAACTATGACTCTCTTAAGGTAGATTACCTGCACAACACCTCCCTGGAACACTAAGCACCCTCCTGCAGCTCATCTCCCCCGAATATGTGGGCTTAAAACAGGCTGATAAGCAAGTGATATTGAGGTAGTAACACCCAGAACATGTTACCCCAGGAAAGAGGCTTCATGCCTGGGGAAAGCACCTCCAGCATGCACCCCAGGAAAGAGGCTGCATGCCTGGGTGAAGCACATCCAGCATGCCTCCAGAACATGGTACCCCAGGAAAGGGGCTGCATTCCTGGGTAAAGCACCTCCAGCATGCCTCCCTGGAACACTCTGCACCCTCCTGCAGCTCATCTCCCCCCAATATGTGGGCTTAAAGCAGGCTGAAAAGCAAGTGATAATGAGGTCGTAACACCCAGAACATGTTACCCCAGGAAAGAGGCTTCATTCCTGGGTAAAGCACCTCCACAACGCCACCCTGGACCTCCCTGCACCACCCTGCACCACCCTCCATCTCCTCCCAATATGTGTGCTTAAAGCAGGCTGAAGCGCGGGTAAACGGCGGGAGTAACTAGGACTCTCTTAAGGTAGAGTACCTGCACAACACCTCCCTGGAACACTAAGCACCCTCATGCAGCTCATCTCCCCCGAATATGTGGGCTTAAAACAGGCTGAAAAGCAAGTGATATTGAGGTAGTAACACCCAGAACATGTTACCCCAGGAAAGAGGCTTCATTCCTGGGTAAAGCACCTCCAGCATGCCTCCCTGGAACACTCTGCACCCTCCTGCAGCTCATCTCCCCCCAATATGTGGCCTTAAAGCAGGCTGAAAAGCAAGTGATATTGAGGTAGTCACACCCAGAACATGGTACCCCAGAAAAGAGGCTGCATTCCTGGCTAAAGCACCTCCAGCATGCCTCCCTGGAACACTCTGCACCCTCCTGCAGCTCATCTCCCCCCAATATGTGGCCTTAAAGCAGGCTGAAAAGCAAGTGATATTGAGGTAGTCACACCCAGAACATGGTACCCCAGAAAAGAGGCTGCATTCCTGGCTAAAGCACCTCCAGCATGCCTCCCTGGAACACTCTGCACCCTCCTGCAGCTCATCTCCCCCCAATATGTGGGCTTAAAGCAGGCTGAAAAGAAAGTGATATTGAGGTAGTCACACCCAGAACATGGTACCCCAGAAAAGAGGCTGCATTCCTGGCTAAAGCACCTCCAGCATGCCTCCCTGGAACACTCTGCACCCTCCTGCATCTCATCTCTCCCCCAATATGTGGGCTTAAAGCAGGCTGAAAAGCAAGTGATATTGAGGTAGTAACACCCAGAACATGGTACCCCAGGAAAGAGGCTTCATGCCTGGGTAAAGCACCTCCAGCATGCCTCCCTGGAACACTCTGCACCCTCCTGCAGCTCATCTCTCCCCCAATATGTGGGCTTAAAGCAGGCTGAAAAGCAAGTGATATTGAGGTAGTAACACCCAGAACATGGTACCCCAGGAAAGAGGCTTCATGCCTGGGTAAAGCACCTCCAGCATGCCTCCCTGGAACACTATGCACCCTCCTGCAGCTCATCTCCCCCGAATATGTGGGCTTAAAACAGGCTGATAAGCAAGTGATATTGAGGTAGTAACACCCAGAACATGTTACCCCAGGAAAGAGGCTTCATGCCTGGGGAAAGCACCTCCAGCATGCCTCCCTGGAACACTCTGCACCCTCCTGCATCTCATCTCCCCCCCAATATGTGGGCTTAAAGCAGGCTGAAAAGAAAGTGATATTGAGGTAGTCACACCCAGAACATGGTACCCCAGAAAAGAGGCTGCATTCCTGGCTAAAGCACCTCCACAACGCCACCCTGGACCTCCCTGCACCACCCTGCACCACCCTCCATCTCCTCCCAATATGTGTGCTTAAAGCAGGCTGAAGCGCGGGTAAACGGCGGGAGTAACTAGGACTCTCTTAAGGTAGAGTACCTGCACAACACCTCCCTGGAACACTAAGCACCCTCATGCAGCTCATCTCCCCCGAATATGTGGGCTTAAAACAGGCTGAAAAGCAAGTGATATTGAGGTAGTAACACCCAGAACATGTTACCCCAGGAAAGAGGCTTCATTCCTGGGTAAAGCACCTCCACAACGCCACCCTGGACCTCCCTGCACCACCCTCCATCTCCCCCCAATATGTGTGCTTAAAGCAGGCTGAAAAACAGGTAATAAGGGGTAATAACACCAACAACCTGTTACCCCACCAAACAGGCTTCATTCCTGGGTAAAGCACCTCCACAACGCCACCCTGGACCTCCCTGCACCACCCTGCATCTCCCCCCAATATGTGCGCTTAAAGCAGGCTGAAGCGCGGGTAAAAGGCGGGAGTAACTAGGACTCTCTTAAGGTAGAGTACCTGCACAACACCTCCCTGGAACACTATGCACTCTCCTGCAGCGCATCTCCCCCCAATATGTGGACTTAAAACAGGCTGAAAAGCAAGTGATATTGAGGTCGTAACACCCAGAACATGTTACCCCAGGAAAGAGGCTTCATGCCTGGGTAAAGCACCTCCACAACGCCTCCCTGGACCTCCCTGGACCACCCTGCACCACCCTCCATCTCCCCCCAATATGTGTGCTTAAAGCAGGCTGAAGCGCGGGTAAACCGCGGGAGTAACTATGACTCTCTTAAGGTAGAGTACCTGCACAACACCTCCCTGGAACACTATGCACCCTCCTGCAGCTCATCTCCCCCGAATATGTGGGCTTAAAACAGGCTGATAAGCAAGTGATATTGAGGTAGTAACACCCAGAACATGTTACCCCAGGAAAGAGGCTTCATGCCTGGGTAAAGCACCTCCACAACGCCACCCTGCACCACCCTGCACCACCCTCCATCTCCCCCCAATATGTGCGCTTAAAGCAGGCTGAAGCGCGGGTAAACCGCGGGAGTAACTAGGACTCTCTTAAGGTAGAGTACCTGCACAACACCTCCCTGGAACACTATGCACCCTCCTGCTGCTCATCTCCCCCGAATATGTGGGCTTTAAACAGGCTGAAAACCAAGTGATATTGAGGTCGTAACACCAAAAACCTGTTACCCCACCAAACAGGCTTCATTCCTGGGTAAAGCACCTCCACAACGCCACCCTGGACCTCCCTGCACCACCCTGCACCACCCTCCATCTCCCCCAAATATGTGTGCTTAAAGCAGGCTGAAAAACAGGTAATAACGGGTAATAACACCAAAAACCTGTTACCCCACCAAACAGGCTTCATTCCTGGGTAAAGCACCGACAGACCGCCTCCCTGGACCTCCCTGGACCAGCCTGGACCACCCTGCATATCCCCCCAAAATATGGGCCCAAAGCAGGCTGGAAATACCTCACACACACCCCCCCCATCAACACCCCCCACACACCCGCCCACCATGCACCAAAACCCCGCAGAGACACCTCCGCAACATACCCCTGTAACCCCGCGCACCACGAGGTCCCGGGCCCCGAAACTTAAGCCCCTTCCCTGGGTTAAAACCCTCCATCAGCGCCCCCAGAGTTTCGGGGTTCTGGTATTCCAAATTTGGTTTCGTGGTCCTGGTAATCCAACTTCATTTTATATCGTTTTTTTTCTAAGTCTTTTCCAACTTTAACTTTTTTTTTTCGTGGTCCTGGTAATGCCACAGACTACCAGAGATCCAGGGGGAGTCACGCACCATCTCTGGCCCACGCCAGAGCCCCAACATCGGCCTCATTCATCACAGATGGAGCCTGGATGATATCAAGTTTCTCGTTTTTTTTCTAAGTATTTTCCAACTTTAACTTTTTATTTTCGTGGTCCTGGTAATGCCACAGACTACCAGAGATCCAGGGGGAGTCACGTACCATCTCTGGCCCACGCCAGAGCACCAACATCGGCCTCATTCATCACAGATGGAGCCTGGATGAAATCAAGTTTCTCGTTTTTTTTCTAAGTCTTTTCCAACTTTAACTTTTTTTTTTCGCGGTCCTGGTAATGACACAGACTACCAGAGATCCAGGGGGAGTCACGCACCATCTCTGGCCCACGCCAGAGCACCAACATCGGCCTCATTCATCACAGATGGAGCCTGGATGATATCAAGTTTATCGTTTTTTTTCTAAGTCTTTTCCAACTTTAACTTTTTATTTTCGTGGTCCTGGTAATGACACAGACTACCAGAGATCCAGGGGGAGTCACGCACCATCTCTGGCCCACGCCAGAGCACCAACACCGGCCTCATTCATCACAGATGGAGCCTGGATGATATCAAGTTTCTCGTTTTTTTTCTAAGTATTTTTTGTCATGTAATACATAAATATGTCCACAGGAGGGCGACCGAGCTCCAGGGTGGAGACAGCGGGTGTTTGCTGCAAACTCATCCGCTGAAGGGGCCTCAAAATCGGCCTCATTCATCACAGATGGAGCCTGGATGATATCAAGTTTATCGTTTTTTTTCTAAGTCTTTTCCAACTTTAACTTTTTATTTTCGTGGTCCTGGTAATGACACAGACTACCAGAGATCCAGGGGGAGTCACGCACCATCTCTGGCCCACGCCAGAGCACCAACACCGGCCTCATTCATCACAGATGGAGCCTGGATGAAATCAAGTTTCTCGTTTTTTTTCTAAGTATTTTTTGTCATGTAATACATAAATATGTCCACAGGAG
>NW_027635177.1:547500-555000 GCF_949748355.1 Melanostigma gelatinosum | reverse complement strand
TGCGCTTGCTGCTGAGGTGCCTTGGTGACCCCCTCTGAGAATGGTCAAAAACGGGAGATGGGGGAGAAGCGCCGATCCTGTCTGCGCTTGCTGCTGAGGTGCCTTGGTGACCCCCTCTGAGAATGGTCAAAAACGGGAGATGGGGGAGAAGCGCCGATCCTGTCTGCGCTTGCTGCTGAGGTGCCTTGGTGACCCCCTCTGAGAATGGTCAAAAACGGGAGATGGGGGAGAAGCGCCGATCCTGTCTGCGCTTGCTGCTGAGGTGCCTTGGTGACCCCCTCTGAGAATGGTCAAAAACGGGAGATGGGGGAGAAGCGCCGATCCTGTCTGCGCTTGCTGCTGAGGTGCCTTGGTGACCCCCTCTGAGAATGGTCAAAAACGGGAGATGGGGGAGAAGCGCCGATCCTGTCTGCGCTTGCTGCTGAGGTGCCTTGGTGACCCCCTCTGAGAATGGTCAAAAACGGGAGATGGGGGAGAAGCGCCGATCCTGTCTGCGCTTGCTGCTCGAGGTGCCTTGGTGACCCCCTATGTAAATGGAAAAAAAAACGGGAGAGGGGACAGGCACTGACAGCTTCGGCGCTTGCTGACCGAGCAGGTGCCTTGCTGGGCTAACGATAGAAATTGACAGACAAATAAACAGACACCCACAGCCCAAGTTGCACGCGGTCAAAGTCGCACATGTCGATCCGATTTGCAGTCTCCTTGGAGCGGCTGAGACACTTCCATCGCTGCCTTTAAGACAAAACTTACAGCACCTGGTATTCCCAGGCAGTCTCCCATTCAAGTACTAACCAGGCCCGGCTGTGCTTAGCTTCCGAGATCAGACGAGATCGGGCGCATCAGAGAGGTATGGCCGTAAGCCGTAGGGTTAGTGCATGTCACCCAGACAAGGGGCACATTTCCTGGGCAAAGTACCTGCACAACACCTCCCTGGAACACTATGCACCCTCCTGCAGCTCATCTCCCCCGAATATGTGGGCTTAAAGCAGGCTGAAAAGCAAGTGATATTGCGGTAGTAACACCCAGAACATAGTACCCCAGGAAAGAGGCTTCATGCCTGGGGAAATTACCTCCAGCATGCACCCCAGGAAAGAGGCTTCATGCCTGGGTAAAGCACCTCCAGCATGCACCCCAGGAAAGAGGCTGCATTCCTGGGTAAAGCACCTCCAGCATGCCTCCCTGGAACACTATGCACCCTCCTGCATCTCATCTCCCCCCCAATATGTGGGCTTAAAGCAGGCTGAAAAGCAAGTGATATTGAGGTAGTAACACCCAGAACATGGTACCCCAGAAAAGAGGCTTCATGCCTGGGGAAATTACCTCCAGCATGCACCCCAGGAAAGAGGCTTCATGCCTGGGTAAAGCACATCCAGCAACACCCAGAACATGGTACCCCAGGAAAGAGGCTGCATGCCTGGGTAAAGCACCTCCAGCATGCCTCCCTGGAACACTCTGCACCCTCCTGCATCTCATCTCCCCCCCCCCCAATATGTGGGCTTAAAGCAGGCTGAAAAGCAAGTGATATTGCGGTAGTAACACCCAGAACATGGTACCCCAGAAAAGAGGCTGCATTCCTGGCTAAAGCACCTCCAGCATGCCTCCCTGGAACACTCTGCACCCTCCTGCAGCTCATCTCCCCCCAATATGTGGGCTTAAAGCAGGCTGAAAAGCAAGTGATATTGAGGTAGTCACACCCAGAACATGGTACCCCAGAAAAGAGGCTGCATTCCTGGCTAAAGCACCTCCAGCATGCCTCCCTGGAACACTCTGCACCCTCCTGCATCTCATCTCCCCCCCAATATGTGGGCTTAAAGCAGGCTGAAAAGCAAGTGATATTGAGGTAGTAACACCCAGAACATGGTACCCCAGAAAAGAGGCTGCATTCCTGGGTAAAGCACGTCCAGCATGCACCCCAGGAAAGAGGATTCATGCCTGGGTAAAGCACATCCAGCATGCACCCCAGGAAAGAGGCTGCATTCCTGGCTAAAGCACCTCCAGCATGCCTCCCTGGAACACTCTGCACCCTCCTGCAGCTCATCTCCCCCCAATATGTGGGCTTAAAGCAGGCTGAAAAGAAAGTGATATTGAGGTAGTCACACCCAGAACATGGTACCCCAGAAAAGAGGCTGCATTCCTGGCTAAAGCACCTCCACAACGCCACCCTGGACCTCCCTGCACCACCCTGCACCACCCTCCATCTCCTCCCAATATGTGTGCTTAAAGCAGGCTGAAGCGCGGGTAAACCGCGGGAGTAACTATGACTCTCTTAAGGTAGATTACCTGCACAACACCTCCCTGGAACACTAAGCACCCTCCTGCAGCTCATCTCCCCCGAATATGTGGGCTTAAAACAGGCTGATAAGCAAGTGATATTGAGGTAGTAACACCCAGAACATGTTACCCCAGGAAAGAGGCTTCATGCCTGGGGAAAGCACCTCCAGCATGCACCCCAGGAAAGAGGCTGCATGCCTGGGTGAAGCACATCCAGCATGCCTCCAGAACATGGTACCCCAGGAAAGGGGCTGCATTCCTGGGTAAAGCACCTCCAGCATGCCTCCCTGGAACACTCTGCACCCTCCTGCAGCTCATCTCCCCCCAATATGTGGGCTTAAAGCAGGCTGAAAAGCAAGTGATAATGAGGTCGTAACACCCAGAACATGTTACCCCAGGAAAGAGGCTTCATTCCTGGGTAAAGCACCTCCACAACGCCACCCTGGACCTCCCTGCACCACCCTGCACCACCCTCCATCTCCTCCCAATATGTGTGCTTAAAGCAGGCTGAAGCGCGGGTAAACGGCGGGAGTAACTAGGACTCTCTTAAGGTAGAGTACCTGCACAACACCTCCCTGGAACACTAAGCACCCTCATGCAGCTCATCTCCCCCGAATATGTGGGCTTAAAACAGGCTGAAAAGCAAGTGATATTGAGGTAGTAACACCCAGAACATGTTACCCCAGGAAAGAGGCTTCATTCCTGGGTAAAGCACCTCCAGCATGCCTCCCTGGAACACTCTGCACCCTCCTGCAGCTCATCTCCCCCCAATATGTGGCCTTAAAGCAGGCTGAAAAGCAAGTGATATTGAGGTAGTCACACCCAGAACATGGTACCCCAGAAAAGAGGCTGCATTCCTGGCTAAAGCACCTCCAGCATGCCTCCCTGGAACACTCTGCACCCTCCTGCAGCTCATCTCCCCCCAATATGTGGCCTTAAAGCAGGCTGAAAAGCAAGTGATATTGAGGTAGTCACACCCAGAACATGGTACCCCAGAAAAGAGGCTGCATTCCTGGCTAAAGCACCTCCAGCATGCCTCCCTGGAACACTCTGCACCCTCCTGCAGCTCATCTCCCCCCAATATGTGGGCTTAAAGCAGGCTGAAAAGAAAGTGATATTGAGGTAGTCACACCCAGAACATGGTACCCCAGAAAAGAGGCTGCATTCCTGGCTAAAGCACCTCCAGCATGCCTCCCTGGAACACTCTGCACCCTCCTGCATCTCATCTCTCCCCCAATATGTGGGCTTAAAGCAGGCTGAAAAGCAAGTGATATTGAGGTAGTAACACCCAGAACATGGTACCCCAGGAAAGAGGCTTCATGCCTGGGTAAAGCACCTCCAGCATGCCTCCCTGGAACACTCTGCACCCTCCTGCAGCTCATCTCTCCCCCAATATGTGGGCTTAAAGCAGGCTGAAAAGCAAGTGATATTGAGGTAGTAACACCCAGAACATGGTACCCCAGGAAAGAGGCTTCATGCCTGGGTAAAGCACCTCCAGCATGCCTCCCTGGAACACTATGCACCCTCCTGCAGCTCATCTCCCCCGAATATGTGGGCTTAAAACAGGCTGATAAGCAAGTGATATTGAGGTAGTAACACCCAGAACATGTTACCCCAGGAAAGAGGCTTCATGCCTGGGGAAAGCACCTCCAGCATGCCTCCCTGGAACACTCTGCACCCTCCTGCATCTCATCTCCCCCCCAATATGTGGGCTTAAAGCAGGCTGAAAAGAAAGTGATATTGAGGTAGTCACACCCAGAACATGGTACCCCAGAAAAGAGGCTGCATTCCTGGCTAAAGCACCTCCACAACGCCACCCTGGACCTCCCTGCACCACCCTGCACCACCCTCCATCTCCTCCCAATATGTGTGCTTAAAGCAGGCTGAAGCGCGGGTAAACGGCGGGAGTAACTAGGACTCTCTTAAGGTAGAGTACCTGCACAACACCTCCCTGGAACACTAAGCACCCTCATGCAGCTCATCTCCCCCGAATATGTGGGCTTAAAACAGGCTGAAAAGCAAGTGATATTGAGGTAGTAACACCCAGAACATGTTACCCCAGGAAAGAGGCTTCATTCCTGGGTAAAGCACCTCCACAACGCCACCCTGGACCTCCCTGCACCACCCTCCATCTCCCCCCAATATGTGTGCTTAAAGCAGGCTGAAAAACAGGTAATAAGGGGTAATAACACCAACAACCTGTTACCCCACCAAACAGGCTTCATTCCTGGGTAAAGCACCTCCACAACGCCACCCTGGACCTCCCTGCACCACCCTGCATCTCCCCCCAATATGTGCGCTTAAAGCAGGCTGAAGCGCGGGTAAAAGGCGGGAGTAACTAGGACTCTCTTAAGGTAGAGTACCTGCACAACACCTCCCTGGAACACTATGCACTCTCCTGCAGCGCATCTCCCCCCAATATGTGGACTTAAAACAGGCTGAAAAGCAAGTGATATTGAGGTCGTAACACCCAGAACATGTTACCCCAGGAAAGAGGCTTCATGCCTGGGTAAAGCACCTCCACAACGCCTCCCTGGACCTCCCTGGACCACCCTGCACCACCCTCCATCTCCCCCCAATATGTGTGCTTAAAGCAGGCTGAAGCGCGGGTAAACCGCGGGAGTAACTATGACTCTCTTAAGGTAGAGTACCTGCACAACACCTCCCTGGAACACTATGCACCCTCCTGCAGCTCATCTCCCCCGAATATGTGGGCTTAAAACAGGCTGATAAGCAAGTGATATTGAGGTAGTAACACCCAGAACATGTTACCCCAGGAAAGAGGCTTCATGCCTGGGTAAAGCACCTCCACAACGCCACCCTGCACCACCCTGCACCACCCTCCATCTCCCCCCAATATGTGCGCTTAAAGCAGGCTGAAGCGCGGGTAAACCGCGGGAGTAACTAGGACTCTCTTAAGGTAGAGTACCTGCACAACACCTCCCTGGAACACTATGCACCCTCCTGCTGCTCATCTCCCCCGAATATGTGGGCTTTAAACAGGCTGAAAACCAAGTGATATTGAGGTCGTAACACCAAAAACCTGTTACCCCACCAAACAGGCTTCATTCCTGGGTAAAGCACCTCCACAACGCCACCCTGGACCTCCCTGCACCACCCTGCACCACCCTCCATCTCCCCCAAATATGTGTGCTTAAAGCAGGCTGAAAAACAGGTAATAACGGGTAATAACACCAAAAACCTGTTACCCCACCAAACAGGCTTCATTCCTGGGTAAAGCACCGACAGACCGCCTCCCTGGACCTCCCTGGACCAGCCTGGACCACCCTGCATATCCCCCCAAAATATGGGCCCAAAGCAGGCTGGAAATACCTCACACACACCCCCCCCATCAACACCCCCCACACACCCGCCCACCATGCACCAAAACCCCGCAGAGACACCTCCGCAACATACCCCTGTAACCCCGCGCACCACGAGGTCCCGGGCCCCGAAACTTAAGCCCCTTCCCTGGGTTAAAACCCTCCATCAGCGCCCCCAGAGTTTCGGGGTTCTGGTATTCCAAATTTGGTTTCGTGGTCCTGGTAATCCAACTTCATTTTATATCGTTTTTTTTCTAAGTCTTTTCCAACTTTAACTTTTTTTTTTCGTGGTCCTGGTAATGCCACAGACTACCAGAGATCCAGGGGGAGTCACGCACCATCTCTGGCCCACGCCAGAGCCCCAACATCGGCCTCATTCATCACAGATGGAGCCTGGATGATATCAAGTTTCTCGTTTTTTTTCTAAGTATTTTCCAACTTTAACTTTTTATTTTCGTGGTCCTGGTAATGCCACAGACTACCAGAGATCCAGGGGGAGTCACGCACCATCTCTGGCCCACGCCAGAGCACCAACATCGGCCTCATTCATCACAGATGGAGCCTGGATGAAATCAAGTTTCTCGTTTTTTTTCTAAGTCTTTTCCAACTTTAACTTTTTTTTTTCGCGGTCCTGGTAATGACACAGACTACCAGAGATCCAGGGGGAGTCACGCACCATCTCTGGCCCACGCCAGAGCACCAACATCGGCCTCATTCATCACAGATGGAGCCTGGATGATATCAAGTTTATCGTTTTTTTTCTAAGTCTTTTCCAACTTTAACTTTTTATTTTCGTGGTCCTGGTAATGACACAGACTACCAGAGATCCAGGGGGAGTCACGCACCATCTCTGGCCCACGCCAGAGCACCAACACCGGCCTCATTCATCACAGATGGAGCCTGGATGATATCAAGTTTCTCGTTTTTTTTCTAAGTATTTTTTGTCATGTAATACATAAATATGTCCACAGGAGGGCGACCGAGCTCCAGGGTGGAGACAGCGGGTGTTTGCTGCAAACTCATCCGCTGAAGGGGCCTCAAAATCGGCCTCATTCATCACAGATGGAGCCTGGATGATATCAAGTTTATCGTTTTTTTTCTAAGTCTTTTCCAACTTTAACTTTTTATTTTCGTGGTCCTGGTAATGACACAGACTACCAGAGATCCAGGGGGAGTCACGCACCATCTCTGGCCCACGCCAGAGCACCAACACCGGCCTCATTCATCACAGATGGAGCCTGGATGAAATCAAGTTTCTCGTTTTTTTTCTAAGTATTTTTTGTCATGTAATACATAAATATGTCCACAGGAGGGCGACCGAGCTCCAGGGTGGAGACAGCGGGTGTTTGCTGCAAACTCATCCGCTGAAGGGGCCTCAAAATCGGCCTCATTCATCACAGATGGAGCCTGGATGATATGAAGTTTATCGTTTTTTTTCTAAGTCTTTTCCAACTTTAACTTTTTTTTTTCGCGGTCCTGGTACTGACCCAGACTACCAGAGATCCAGGGGGAGTCACGCACCATCTCTGGCCCACGCCAGAGCCCCAACATCGGCCTCATTCATCACAGATGGAGCCTGGATGATATGAAGTTTATCGTTTTTTTTCTAAGTCTTTTCCAACTTTAACTTTTTTTTTTCGCGGTCCTGGTACTGACCCAGACTACCAGAGATCCAGGGGGAGTCACGCACCATCTCTGGCCCACGCCAGAGCCCCAACATCGGCCTCATTCATCACAGATGGAGCCTGGATGATATCAAGTTTATCGTTTTTTTTCTAAGTCTTTTCCAACTTTAACTTTTTTTTTTCGCGGTCCTGGTACTGACCCAGACTACCAGAGATCCAGGGGGAGTCACGCACCATCTCTGGCCCACGCCAGAGCCCCAACATCGGCCTCATTCATCACA
>NW_027635177.1:520000-542500 GCF_949748355.1 Melanostigma gelatinosum | reverse complement strand
TGCTACAGCCACCAGATTTGGTACACAGGGTCTGTGGCTTCATATGAACACACACACCACGTTTGGTGGGGCTAGCCCCTCAAATTGTGAAATTTTGGTATCTCAGGCAAACTGAGGCAATGTCATTGAATTTGCCCAAAAATCAAAGTCATCCGATTTGGTTGAAAGTTTGCACACCTGTTTGGCTGTTCCCAGGTATGCCCCCTCATAAGTGTCAACCTCCTAGCCCAGAGCCTACTCTAGATATTGTATGGGACGTCTGGGAACAGAAGGGCCGATCGGGTTGGGATTTTTGGACTAAACGAGACCCCAGTCAAATGTAGGTGGAACGTCCCTTTCTGAGTTCTAAGGATAAGCTCCCAAATGGCACTAATTGTGGGACATGCGGCCTACATGAGAGCTCCATCAAATGTAGTCGGAACGGCCCTTTTACAAAGACAAATACCCTTATATCTGGAAAAGTGTCATTCCGACTACATTTGATGGGGCTCTCGTTTATGCCAAAAATCCCAACCCAAGTGGCACTTATCGTCCCGGGTGTCCCCCAAGCCTGTAGGGACACTTTATGCCATTCGGGCTTGGATTTGTGGGACATGCAGCCTACATGAGAGCCCTATCATATGTAGTCGGGACGGCCCTTTTTCGTCACCATATATGGTGCAATTGGATCTAAATGTGCTATAGCCACCAGATTTGGTACACAGGGTCTGTGGCTTCATATGAACACACACACCAAGTTTGGTGGGGCTAGCCCCTCAAATCGTGAAATGTTGGTATCTCAGGCAAACTGAGGCAATGTCATTGAATTTGCCCAAAAATCAAAGTCATCCGATTTGGTTGAAAGTTTGCACACCTGTTTGGCTGTTCCCAGGTATGCCCCCTCATAAGTGTCAACCTCCTAGCCCAGAGCCTACTCTAGATATTGTTTGGGACGTCTGGGAACAGAAGGGCCGATCGGGTTGGGATTTTTGGACTAAACGAGACCCCAGTCAAATGTAGGTGGAACGTCCCTTTCTGAGTCAGAAGGATAAGCTCCCAAATGGCACTAATTGTGGGACATGCGGCCTACATGAGAGCCCCATCAAATGTAGTCGGGACGGCCCTTTTACAAAGACAAATACCCATATAACTGGAAAAGTGTCATTCCAACTACATTTGATGGGGCTCTCGTTTATGCCAAAAATCCCAACCCGAATGGCACTAATGGTCCCGGGGTTCCCCAAAGCCTGTAGGGACACTTTATGCCATTCGGGCTTGGATATGTGGGACATGCAGCCTACATGAGAGCCCTATCATATGTAGTCGGGACGGCCCTTTTACAAAGACAAATACCCTTATAACTGGAAAAGTGTCATTCCAACTACATTTGATGGGGCTCTCGTTTATGCCAAAAATCCCAACCCAAGTGGCACTTATCGTCCCGGGTGTCCCCAAAGCCTGTAGGGACACTTTATGCCATTCGGGCTTGGATTTGTGGGACATGCAGCCTACATGAGAGCCCTATCATATGTAGTCGGGACGGCCCTTTTTTGTCACCATATATGGTGCAATTGGATCTAAATGTGCTACAGCCACCAAATTTGGTACACATGGCCTGTGGCTTCATATGAACACACACACCAAGTTTGGTGGGGCTAGCCCCTCAAATTGTGAAATTTTGGTATCTCAGGCAAACTGAGGCAATGTCATTGAATTTGCCCAAAAATCAAAGTCATCCGATTTGGTTGAAAGTTTGCACACCTGTTTGGCTGTTCCCAGGTATGCCCCCTCATAAGTGTCAACCTCCTAGCCCAGAGCCTACTCCAGATATTGTTTGGGAGGTCTGGGAACAGAAGGGCCGATCGGGTTGGGATATTTGGACTAAACGAGACCCCAGTCAAATGTAGGTGGAACGTCCCTTTCTGAGTTCTAAGGATAAGCTCCCAAATGGCACTAATTGTGGGACATGCGGCCTACATGAGAGCTCCATCAAATGTAGTCGGAATGGCCCTTTTACAAAGACAAATACCCTTATATCTGGAAAAGTGTCATTCCGACTACATTTGATGGGGCTCTCGTTTATGCCAAAAATCCCAACCCAATTGGCACTCATCATCCCGGGTGTCCCCAAAGCCTGTAGGGACACTTTATGCCATTCGGGCTTGGATTTGTGGGACATGCAGCCTACATGAGAGCCCTATCATATGTAGTCGGGACGGCCCTTTTTCGTCACCATATATGGTGCAATTGGATCTAAATGTGCTACAGCCACCAGATTTGGTACACAGGGTCTGTGGCTTCATATGAACACACACACCAAGTTTGGTGGGGCTAGCCCCTCAAATTGTGAAATGTTGGTGTCTCAGGCAAAGTGAGGCAATGTCATTGAATTTGCCCAAAAATTAAAGTCATCCGATTTGGTTGAAACTTTGCACACCTGTTTGGCTGTTCCCACGTATGCCCCCTCATACGTTTCAGCCTCCTAGCCCAGAGCCTACTCTAGATATTGTTTGGGACGTCTGGGAACAGAAGGGCCGATCGGGTTGGGATTTTCGGACTAAACGAGACCCCAGTCAAATGTAGGTGGAACGTCCCTTTCTGAGTTCTAAGGATAAGCTCCCAAATGACACTAATTGTGGGACATGCGGCCTACATGAGAGCTCCATCAAATGTAGTCGGAACAGCCCTTTTACAAAGACAAATACCCTTATATCTGGAAAAGTGTCATTCCGACTACATTTGATGGGGCTCTCGTTTATGCCAAAAATCCCAACCCTATTGGCACTTATCGTCCCGGTTGTCCCCAAAGCCTGTAGGGACACTTTATGCCATTCGGGCTTGGATTTGTGGGCCATTTGGCCTACAAAGGGACATTACGGGAAATGTTCCCGGAATGGCAGAATAGGCCCCATGTCACCGGGGACACAAAGGGACATTCGGGGGGCCGAATGGGTCAAATTGGGCCATGTGGGGGGACGAATCGGACCGAAAGGGACATTCGAGGGCCACCTCCGCAGACTTCAGGATTGACATTTTAAACTGCCATATCTCTTCAACCGTTCAATATCTCGCCCTCAAACGTAGATATCTTGGATCAGCGTTAAATTGTACCGGAACAATATTTCTGGGACAAAAGTTGCCATTCGGGCAGTATGGTGTTGGATGACATGAAATGCACTTGTGCAATTTGATCTAAATGTTCTACAGCCACTACATTTGGTAGACAGTGTCTGGGGCTTCATATGAACACACACACCAAGTTTGGTGGGGCTAGCCCCTCAAATTGTGAAATATTGGTGTCTCAGGCAAAGTGAGGCAATGTCATTGAATTTGCCCAAAAATTAAAGTCATCCGATTTACTTGAAAGTTTGCACACCTGTTTGGCTGTTCCCAGGTATGCCCCCTCATAAGTGTCAACCTCCTAGCCCAGAGCCTACTCTAGATATTGTTTGGGACGTCTGGGAACAGAAGGGCCGATCGGGTTGGGATTTTTGGACTAAACGAGACCCCAGTCAAATGTAGGTGGAACGTCCCTTTCTGAGTTCTAAGGATAAGCTCCCAAATGGCACTAATTGTGGGACATGCGGCCTACATGAGAGCTCCATCAAATGTAGTCGGAACGGCCCTTTTACAAAGACAAATACCCTTATATCTGGAAAAGTGTCATTCCGACTACATTTTATGGGGCTCTCGTTTATGCCAAAAATCCCAACCCTATTGGCACTTATCGTCCCGGTTGTCCCCAAAGCCTGTAGGGACACTTTATGCCATTCGGGCTTGGATTTGTGGGCCATTTGGCCTACAAAGGGACATTAGGGGAAATGTCCCCGGAATGGCAGAATAGGCCCCATGTCACCGGGGACACAAAGGGACATTAGGGGGGCCTGTCCCCGGAATGGCAGAATAGGCCCCATGTCACCGGGGACACAAAGGGGCATTTGGGGGGCCGAATGGGTCAAATCGGGCCATTTGGGGGGACGAATCAGACCGAAAGGGACATTCGAGGGCCACCTCCGCAGACTTCAGGATTGACATTTTAAACTGCCATATCTCTTCAACCGTTCAATATCTCGCCCTCAAACGTAGATATCTTGGATCAGCGTTAAATTGTAGCGGAACAATATTTTTGGGACAAAAGTTGCCATTCAGGCAGTATGGTGTTGGGTGACATGAAATGTACTTGTGCAATTTGATCTAAATGTGCTACAGCCACCAAATTTGGTACACTGGGTCTGTGGCTTCATATGAACACACACACCAAGTATGGTGGGGCTAGCCCCTCAAATTGTGAAATTTGGTATCTCAGGCAAACTGAGGCAATGTCATTGAATTTGCTCAAAAATCAAAGTCATCCGATTTGGTTGAAAGTTTGCACACCTGTTTGGCTGTTCCCAGGTATGCCCCCTCATAAGTGTCAACCTCCTAGCCCAGAGCCTACTCTAGATATTGTATGGGACGTCTGGGAACAGAAGGGCCGATCGGGTTGGGATTTTTGGACTAAACGAGACCCCAGTCAAATGTAGGTGAAATGTCCCTTTCTGAGTCAGAAGGATAAGCTCCCAAATGGCACTAATTGAGGGACATCCGGCCTACATGAGAGCCCCATCAAATGTAGTCGGGACGGCCCTTTTACAAAGACAAATACCCATATAACTGGAAAAGTGTCATTCCAACTACATTTGATGGGGCTCTCGTTTATGCCAAAAATCCCAACCCGAATGGCACTAATGGTCCCGGGGTTCCCCAAAGCCTGTAGGGACACTTTATGCCATTCAGGCTTGGATTTGTGGGACATGCAGCCTACATGAGAGCCCTATCATATGTAGTCGGGATGGCCTTGTTACAAAGACAAATACCCTCATAACTGGAAAAGTGTCATTCCAACTACATTTGATGGGGCTCACGTTTATGCCAAAAATCCCAACCCAAGTGGCACTTACCGTCCCGGGTGTCCCGAAAGCCTGTAGGGACACTTTATGCCATTCGGGCTTGGATTTGTGGGACATGCAGCCTACATGAGAGCCCTATCATATGTAGTCGGGACGGCCCTTTTACAAAGACAAATACCCTCATAACTGGAAAAGTGTCATTCCAACTACATTTGATGGGGCTCACGTTTATGCCAAAAATCCCAACCCAAGTGGCACTTACCGTCCCGGGTGTCCCGAAAGCCTGTAGGGACACTTTATGCCATTCGGGCTTGGATTTGTGGGACATGCAGCCTACATGAGAGCCCTATCATATGTAGTCGGGACGGCCCTTTTTTGTCACCATATATGGTGCAATTGGATCTAAATGTGCTACAGCCACCAGATTTGGTACACAGGGTCTGTGGCTTCATATGAACACACACACCACGTTTGGTGGGGCTAGCCCCTCAAATTGTGAAATTTTGGTATCTCAGGCAAACTGAGGCAATGTCATTGAATTTGCCCAAAAATCAAAGTCATCCGATTTGGTTGAAAGTTTGCACACCTGTTTGGCTGTTCCCAGGTATGCCCCCTCATAAGTGTCAACCTCCTAGCCCAGAGCCTACTCTAGATATTGTATGGGACGTCTGGGAACAGAAGGGCCGATCGGGTTGGGATTTTTGGACTAAACGAGACCCCAGTCAAATGTAGGTGGAACGTCCCTTTCTGAGTTCTAAGGATAAGCTCCCAAATGGCACTAATTGTGGGACATGCGGCCTACATGAGAGCTCCATCAAATGTAGTCGGAACGGCCCTTTTACAAAGACAAATACCCTTATATCTGGAAAAGTGTCATTCCGACTACATTTGATGGGGCTCTCGTTTATGCCAAAAATCCCAACCCAAGTGGCACTTATCGTCCCGGGTGTCCCCCAAGCCTGTAGGGACACTTTATGCCATTCGGGCTTGGATTTGTGGGACATGCAGCCTACATGAGAGCCCTATCATATGTAGTCGGGACGGCCCTTTTTCGTCACCATATATGGTGCAATTGGATCTAAATGTGCTATAGCCACCAGATTTGGTACACAGGGTCTGTGGCTTCATATGAACACACACACCAAGTTTGGTGGGGCTAGCCCCTCAAATCGTGAAATGTTGGTATCTCAGGCAAACTGAGGCAATGTCATTGAATTTGCCCAAAAATCAAAGTCATCCGATTTGGTTGAAAGTTTGCACACCTGTTTGGCTGTTCCCAGGTATGCCCCCTCATAAGTGTCAACCTCCTAGCCCAGAGCCTACTCTAGATATTGTTTGGGACGTCTGGGAACAGAAGGGCCGATCGGGTTGGGATTTTTGGACTAAACGAGACCCCAGTCAAATGTAGGTGGAACGTCCCTTTCTGAGTCAGAAGGATAAGCTCCCAAATGGCACTAATTGTGGGACATGCGGCCTACATGAGAGCCCCATCAAATGTAGTCGGGACGGCCCTTTTACAAAGACAAATACCCATATAACTGGAAAAGTGTCATTCCAACTACATTTGATGGGGCTCTCGTTTATGCCAAAAATCCCAACCCGAATGGCACTAATGGTCCCGGGGTTCCCCAAAGCCTGTAGGGACACTTTATGCCATTCGGGCTTGGATATGTGGGACATGCAGCCTACATGAGAGCCCTATCATATGTAGTCGGGACGGCCCTTTTACAAAGACAAATACCCTTATAACTGGAAAAGTGTCATTCCAACTACATTTGATGGGGCTCTCGTTTATGCCAAAAATCCCAACCCAAGTGGCACTTATCGTCCCGGGTGTCCCCAAAGCCTGTAGGGACACTTTATGCCATTCGGGCTTGGATTTGTGGGACATGCAGCCTACATGAGAGCCCTATCATATGTAGTCGGGACGGCCCTTTTTTGTCACCATATATGGTGCAATTGGATCTAAATGTGCTACAGCCACCAAATTTGGTACACATGGCCTGTGGCTTCATATGAACACACACACCAAGTTTGGTGGGGCTAGCCCCTCAAATTGTGAAATTTTGGTATCTCAGGCAAACTGAGGCAATGTCATTGAATTTGCCCAAAAATCAAAGTCATCCGATTTGGTTGAAAGTTTGCACACCTGTTTGGCTGTTCCCAGGTATGCCCCCTCATAAGTGTCAACCTCCTAGCCCAGAGCCTACTCCAGATATTGTTTGGGAGGTCTGGGAACAGAAGGGCCGATCGGGTTGGGATATTTGGACTAAACGAGACCCCAGTCAAATGTAGGTGGAACGTCCCTTTCTGAGTTCTAAGGATAAGCTCCCAAATGGCACTAATTGTGGGACATGCGGCCTACATGAGAGCTCCATCAAATGTAGTCGGAATGGCCCTTTTACAAAGACAAATACCCTTATATCTGGAAAAGTGTCATTCCGACTACATTTGATGGGGCTCTCGTTTATGCCAAAAATCCCAACCCAATTGGCACTCATCATCCCGGGTGTCCCCAAAGCCTGTAGGGACACTTTATGCCATTCGGGCTTGGATTTGTGGGACATGCAGCCTACATGAGAGCCCTATCATATGTAGTCGGGACGGCCCTTTTTCGTCACCATATATGGTGCAATTGGATCTAAATGTGCTACAGCCACCAGATTTGGTACACAGGGTCTGTGGCTTCATATGAACACACACACCAAGTTTGGTGGGGCTAGCCCCTCAAATTGTGAAATGTTGGTGTCTCAGGCAAAGTGAGGCAATGTCATTGAATTTGCCCAAAAATTAAAGTCATCCGATTTGGTTGAAACTTTGCACACCTGTTTGGCTGTTCCCACGTATGCCCCCTCATACGTTTCAGCCTCCTAGCCCAGAGCCTACTCTAGATATTGTTTGGGACGTCTGGGAACAGAAGGGCCGATCGGGTTGGGATTTTCGGACTAAACGAGACCCCAGTCAAATGTAGGTGGAACGTCCCTTTCTGAGTTCTAAGGATAAGCTCCCAAATGACACTAATTGTGGGACATGCGGCCTACATGAGAGCTCCATCAAATGTAGTCGGAACAGCCCTTTTACAAAGACAAATACCCTTATATCTGGAAAAGTGTCATTCCGACTACATTTGATGGGGCTCTCGTTTATGCCAAAAATCCCAACCCTATTGGCACTTATCGTCCCGGTTGTCCCCAAAGCCTGTAGGGACACTTTATGCCATTCGGGCTTGGATTTGTGGGCCATTTGGCCTACAAAGGGACATTACGGGAAATGTTCCCGGAATGGCAGAATAGGCCCCATGTCACCGGGGACACAAAGGGACATTCGGGGGGCCGAATGGGTCAAATTGGGCCATGTGGGGGGACGAATCGGACCGAAAGGGACATTCGAGGGCCACCTCCGCAGACTTCAGGATTGACATTTTAAACTGCCATATCTCTTCAACCGTTCAATATCTCGCCCTCAAACGTAGATATCTTGGATCAGCGTTAAATTGTACCGGAACAATATTTCTGGGACAAAAGTTGCCATTCGGGCAGTATGGTGTTGGATGACATGAAATGCACTTGTGCAATTTGATCTAAATGTTCTACAGCCACTACATTTGGTAGACAGTGTCTGGGGCTTCATATGAACACACACACCAAGTTTGGTGGGGCTAGCCCCTCAAATTGTGAAATATTGGTGTCTCAGGCAAAGTGAGGCAATGTCATTGAATTTGCCCAAAAATTAAAGTCATCCGATTTACTTGAAAGTTTGCACACCTGTTTGGCTGTTCCCAGGTATGCCCCCTCATAAGTGTCAACCTCCTAGCCCAGAGCCTACTCTAGATATTGTTTGGGACGTCTGGGAACAGAAGGGCCGATCGGGTTGGGATTTTTGGACTAAACGAGACCCCAGTCAAATGTAGGTGGAACGTCCCTTTCTGAGTTCTAAGGATAAGCTCCCAAATGGCACTAATTGTGGGACATGCGGCCTACATGAGAGCTCCATCAAATGTAGTCGGAACGGCCCTTTTACAAAGACAAATACCCTTATATCTGGAAAAGTGTCATTCCGACTACATTTTATGGGGCTCTCGTTTATGCCAAAAATCCCAACCCTATTGGCACTTATCGTCCCGGTTGTCCCCAAAGCCTGTAGGGACACTTTATGCCATTCGGGCTTGGATTTGTGGGCCATTTGGCCTACAAAGGGACATTAGGGGAAATGTCCCCGGAATGGCAGAATAGGCCCCATGTCACCGGGGACACAAAGGGACATTAGGGGGGCCTGTCCCCGGAATGGCAGAATAGGCCCCATGTCACCGGGGACACAAAGGGGCATTTGGGGGGCCGAATGGGTCAAATCGGGCCATTTGGGGGGACGAATCAGACCGAAAGGGACATTCGAGGGCCACCTCCGCAGACTTCAGGATTGACATTTTAAACTGCCATATCTCTTCAACCGTTCAATATCTCGCCCTCAAACGTAGATATCTTGGATCAGCGTTAAATTGTAGCGGAACAATATTTTTGGGACAAAAGTTGCCATTCAGGCAGTATGGTGTTGGGTGACATGAAATGTACTTGTGCAATTTGATCTAAATGTGCTACAGCCACCAAATTTGGTACACTGGGTCTGTGGCTTCATATGAACACACACACCAAGTATGGTGGGGCTAGCCCCTCAAATTGTGAAATTTGGTATCTCAGGCAAACTGAGGCAATGTCATTGAATTTGCTCAAAAATCAAAGTCATCCGATTTGGTTGAAAGTTTGCACACCTGTTTGGCTGTTCCCAGGTATGCCCCCTCATAAGTGTCAACCTCCTAGCCCAGAGCCTACTCTAGATATTGTATGGGACGTCTGGGAACAGAAGGGCCGATCGGGTTGGGATTTTTGGACTAAACGAGACCCCAGTCAAATGTAGGTGGAACGTCCCTTTCTGAGTTCTAAGGATAAGCTCCCAAATGGCACAAATTGTGGGACATGCGGCCTACATGAGAGCCCCATCAAATGTAGTCGGAACGGCCCTTTTACAAAGACAAATACCCTTATAACTGGAAAAGTGTCATTCCGACTACATTTGATGGGGCTCTCGTTTATGCCAATAATCCCAACCCAAGTGGCACTTATCGTCCCGGGTGTCCCCAAAGCCTGTAGGGACACTTTATGCCATTCGGGCTTGGATTTGTGGGACATGCAGCCTACATGAGAGCCCTATCATATGTAGTCGGGACGGCCCTTTTTTGTCACCATATATGGTGCAATTGGATCTAAATGTGCTACAGCCACCAGATTTGGTACACAGGGCCTGTGGCTTCATATGAACACACACACCAAGTTTGGTGGGGCTAGCCCCTCAAATTGTGAAATTTTGGTATCTCAGGCAAACTGAGGCAATGTCATTGAATTTGCCCAAAAATCAAAGTCATCCGATTTGGTTGAAAGTTTGCACACCTGTTTGGCTGTTCCCAGGTATGCCCCCTCATAAGTGTCAACCTCCTAGCCCAGAGCCTACTCCAGATATTCTTTGGGAGGTCTGGGAACAGAAGGGCCGATCGGGTTGGGATTTTTGGACTAAACGAGACCCCAGTCAAATGTAGGTGGAACGTCCCTTTCTGAGTTCTAAGGATAAGCTCCCAAATGGCACTAATTGTGGGACATGCGGCCTACATGAGAGCTCCATCAAATGTAGTCGGAATGGCCCTTTTACAAAGACAAATACCCTTATATCTGGAAAAGTGTCATTCCGACTACATTTGATGGGGCTCTCGTTTATGCCAAAAATCCCAACCCAATTGGCACTTATCGTCCCGGGTGTCCCCAAAGCCTGTAGGGACACTTTATGCCATTCGGGCTTGGATTTGTGGGACATGCAGCCTACATGAGAGCCCTATCATATGTAGTCGGGACGGCCCTTTTTCGTCACCATATATGGTGCAATTGGATCTAAATGTGCTACAGCCACCAAATTTGGTACACTGGGTCTGTGGCTTCATATGAACACACACACCAAGTATGGTGGGGCTAGCCCCTCAAATTGTGAAATTTGGTATCTCAGGCAAAGAGGCAATTTCATTGAATTTGCCCAACAATTAAAGTCATCCGATTTGCTTGAAACTTTGCACACCTGTTTGGCTGTTCCCAGGTATGCCCCCTCATAAGTGTCAACCTCCTAGCCCAGAGCCTACTCTAGATATTGTATGGGACGTCTGGGAACAGAAGGGCCGATCGGGTTGGGATTTTTGGACTAAACGAGACCCCAGTCAAATGTAGGTGGAACGTCCCTTTCTGAGTTCTAAGGATAAGCTCCCAAATGGCACAAATTGTGGGACATGCGGCCTACATGAGAGCCCCATCAAATGTAGTCGGAACGGCCCTTTTACAAAGACAAATACCCTTATAACTGGAAAAGTGTCATTCCGACTACATTTGATGGGGCTCTCGTTTATGCCAATAATCCCAACCCAAGTGGCACTTATCGTCCCGGGTGTCCCCAAAGCCTGTAGGGACACTTTATGCCATTCGGGCTTGGATTTGTGGGACATGCAGCCTACATGAGAGCCCTATCATATGTAGTCGGGACGGCCCTTTTTTGTCACCATATATGGTGCAATTGGATCTAAATGTGCTACAGCCACCAGATTTGGTACACAGGGCCTGTGGCTTCATATGAACACACACACCAAGTTTGGTGGGGCTAGCCCCTCAAATTGTGAAATTTTGGTATCTCAGGCAAACTGAGGCAATGTCATTGAATTTGCCCAAAAATCAAAGTCATCCGATTTGGTTGAAAGTTTGCACACCTGTTTGGCTGTTCCCAGGTATGCCCCCTCATAAGTGTCAACCTCCTAGCCCAGAGCCTACTCCAGATATTGTTTGGGAGGTCTGGGAACAGAAGGGCCGATCGGGTTGGGATTTTTGGACTAAACGAGACCCCAGTCAAATGTAGGTGGAACGTCCCTTTCTGAGTTCTAAGGATAAGCTCCCAAATGGCAC
This sequence comes from Melanostigma gelatinosum, assembly GCF_949748355.1. Taxonomy (NCBI): domain Eukaryota; kingdom Metazoa; phylum Chordata; class Actinopteri; order Perciformes; family Zoarcidae; genus Melanostigma; species Melanostigma gelatinosum. The sequence goes on along the minus strand of NW_027635177.1, from coordinate 530,649 downwards.
TAATTGTGGGACATGCGGCCTACATGAGAGCCCCATCAAATGTAGTCGGAATGGCCCTTTTACAAAGACAAATACCCTTATAACTGGAAAAGTGTCATTCCAACTACATTTGATGGGGCTCTCGTTTATGCCAAAAATCCCAACCCAAGTGGCACTTATCGTCCCGGGTGTCCCCAAAGCCTGTAGGGACACTTTATGCCATTCGGGCTTGGATTTGTGGGACATGCAGCCTACATGAGAGCCCTATCATATGTAGTCGGGATGGCCTTGTTACAAAGACAAATACCCTCATAACTGGAAAAGTGTCATTCCAACTACATTTGATGGGGCTCACGTTTATGCCAAAAATCCCAACCCAAGTGGCACTTACCGTCCCGGGTGTCCCGAAAGCCTGTAGGGACACTTTATGCCATTCGGGCTTGGATTTGTGGGACATGCAGCCTACATGAGAGCCCTATCATATGTAGTCGGGACGGCCCTTTTACAAAGACAAATACCCTCATAACTGGAAAAGTGTCATTCCAACTACATCTGATGGGGCTCACGTTTATGCCAAAAATCCCAACCCAAGTGGCACTTACCGTCCCGGGTGTCCCGAAAGCCTGTAGGGACACTTTATGCCATTCGGGCTTGGATTTGTGGGACATGCAGCCTACATGAGAGCCCTATCATATGTAGTCGGGACGGCCCTTTTTCGTCACCATATATGGTGCAATTAGATCTAAATGTGCTACAGCCACCAGATTTGGTACACAGGGTCTGTGGCTTCATATGAACACACACACCAAGTTTGGTGGGGCTAGCCCCTCAAATTGTGAAATTTTGGTATCTCAGGCAAACTGAGGCAATGTCATTGAATTTGCCCAAAAATCAAAGTCATCCGATTTGGTTGAAAGTTTGCACACCTGTTTGGCTGTTCCCAGGTATGCCCCCTCATAAGTGTCAACCTCCTAGCCCAGAGCCTACTCTAGATATTGTATGGGACGTCTGGGAACAGAAGGGCCGATCGGGTTGGGATTTTTGGACTAAACGAGACCCCAGTCAAATGTAGGTGGAACGTCCCTTTCTGAGTTCTAAGGATAAGCTCCCAAATGGCACTAATTGTGGGACATGCGGCCTACATGAGAGCTCCATCAAATGTAGTCGGAATGGCCCTTTTACAAAGACAACTACCCTTATATCTGGAAAAGTGTCATTCCGACTACATTTGATGGGGCTCTCGTTTATGCCATAAATCCCAACCCAATTGGCACTTATCGTCCCGGGTGTCCCCAAAGCCTGTAGGGACACTTTATGCCATTCGGGCTTGGATTTGTGGGACATGCAGCCTACATGAGAGCCCTATCATATGTAGTCGGGACGGCCCTTTTTCGTCACCATATATGGTGCAATTGGATCTAAATGTGCTACAGCCACCAGATTTGGTACACAGGGTCTGTGGCTTCATATGAACACACACACCAAGTTTGGTGGGGCTAGCCCCTCAAATTGTGAAATGTTGGTGTCTCAGGCAAAGTGAGGCAATGTCATTGAATTTGCCCAAAAATTAAAGTCATCCGATTTGGTTGAAACTTTGCACACCTGTTTGGCTGTTCCCACGTATGCCCCCTCATACGTTTCAGCCTCCTAGCCCAGAGCCTACTCTAGATATTGTTTGGGACGTCTGGGAACAGAAGGGCCGATCGGGTTGGGATTTTTGGACTAAACGAGACCCCAGTCAAATGTAGGTGGAACGTCCCTTTCTGAGTTCTAAGGATAAGCTCCCAAATGACACTAATTGTGGGACATGCGGCCTAGATGAGAGCTCCATCAAATGTAGTCGGAACAGCCCTTTTACAAAGACAAATACCCTTATATCTGGAAAAGTGTCATTCCGACTACATTTGATGGGGCTCTCGTTTATGCCAAAAATCCCAACCCGAATGGCACTGATGGTCCCGGGTGTCCCCAAAGCCTGTAGGGACACTTTATGCCATTCGGGCTTGGATTTGTGGGCCATTTGGGCTACAAAGGGACATTAGGGGAAATGTCCCCGGAATGGCAGAATAGGCCCCATGTCACCCGGGACACAAAGGGTCATTTGGGGGGCCGAATGGGTCAAATCGGGCCATTTGGGGGGACGAATCGGACCGAAAGGGACATTCGAGGGCCACCTCCGCGGACTTCAGGATTGACATTTTAAACTGCCATAGCTCTTCAACCGTTCAATATCTCGCCCTCAAACGTAGATATCTTGGATCAGCGTTAAATTGTAGCGGAACAATATTTTTGGGACAAAAGTTGCCATTCAGGCAGTATGGTGTTGGGTGACATGAAATGTACTTGTGCAATTTGATCTAAATGTGCTACAGCCACCAAATTTGGTACACTGGGTCTGTGGCTTCATATGAACACACAGACCAAGTATGGTGGGGCTAGCCCCTCAAATTGTGAAATTTTGGTATCTCATGCAAAGTGAGGCAATTTCATTGAATTTGCCCAAAAATTAAAGTCATCCGATTTGCTTGAAACTTTGCACACCTGTTTGGATGTTCCCAGGTATGCCCCCTCATAAGTGTCAACCTCCTAGCCCAGAGCCTACTCCAGATATTGTTTGGGAGGACTGGGAACAGAAGGGCCGATCGGGTTGGGATTTTTGGACTAAACGAGACCCCAGTCAATTGTAGGTGAAATGTCCCTTTCTGAGACATAAGGATAAGCTCCCAAATGGCACTAATTGTGGGACATGCGGCCTACATGAGAGCCCCATCAAATGTAGTCGGAACGGCCCTTTTACAAAGACAAATACGCTTATAACTGGAAAAGTGTCATTCCAACTACATTTGATGGGGCTCTTGTTTATGCCAAAAATCCCAACCCGAATGGCACTAATCGTCCCGGGGTTCCCCAAAGCCTGTAGGGACACTTTATGCCATTCTGGCTTGGATTTGTGGGACATGCGGCCTACATGAGAGCCCCATCAAATGTAGTCGGAACGGCCCTTTTACAAAGACAAATACGCTTATAACTGGAAAAGTGTCATTCCAACTACATTTGATGGGGCTCTCGTTTATGCCAAAAATCCCAACCCAAGTGGCACTTATCGTCCCGGGTGTCCCCAAAGCCTGTAGGGACACTTTATGCCATTCGGGCTTGGATTTGTGGGACATGCAGCCTACATGAGAGCCCTATCAAATGTAGTCGGGACGGCCCTTTTTCGTCACCATATATGGTGCAATTAGATCTAAATGTGCTACAGCCACCAGATTTGGTACACAGGGTCTGTGGCTTCATATGAACACACACACCAAGTTTGGTGGGGCTAGCCCCTCAAATTGTGAAATTTTGGTATCTCAGGCAAACTGAGGCAATGTCATTGAATTTGCCCAAAAATCAAAGTCATCCGATTTGGTTGAAAGTTTGCACACCTGTTTGGCTGTTCCCAGGTATGCCCCCTCATAAGTGTCAACCTCCTAGCCCAGAGCCTACTCTAGATATTGTTTGGGAGGTCTGGGAACAGAAGGGCCGATCGGGTTGGGATTTTTGGACTAAACGCGACCCCAGTCATATGTAGGTGAAATGTCCCTTTCTGAGTCATAAGGATGATATGGCCTTCAACAGTCTTTTCTCTGAAAATGTACACTTTAATTCAAAGTAGAGATTTGATTTCTTTTCCCCTTTAAAGATGGGCTTGTGAATATGAATTCCCCCAAATTTAGCTGTCATAGCTGCAAGATAAGGTCCCCAAACACAAAGGTCATAATTGAGGCATATGACCTCATCTTTCGGCCTGTTTTGGCAAGTGAGAAACGGGCCATTAAATCGCAGTGAAAGGTTGGAAGTGCCTGATTTTTGCATAAATCAGTCGCCTGTGATAAGCTGATGCAGGATCTAAAGCAGGGGTGTCAAACATACGGCCCGCGGGCCGGATCAGGCCCGCCACGTCATTTTATGTGGCCCACGAATCCGCCAGAAAAAAAAAAAAAAATTTTTTTTTTTTTTTTTTTTACAAAAATTTAAAGTTAGATGTGAAAATAAAAATATCCCCATGGTCGAAATTATGAGATAGAAAGTCGAAGTGATGAGATGGCATGTTGTCTGTGTGCCGACATTAAAACTATCACAACAGGTGGACAGGAGATGCAACAGCCCATAAAGAGGATTTCCAACAAGTTTCTCAACATGCGTACTTCTCTGTACTGAAACGTCATCAGTCTCAGCCAAAGTACTGTTCCAATTCAAAGTTCACATCGAGCCAAGCACGGCCCTAATGCCCGGATGTGGCTCGCTCTGCCCATTTTACCCGGGATGCATCAGAGGTGACTTGTCTGTACTTGGGACAGCCAAATATCCCAGAATGCATTTTGCAGCAGCAACAGGAAACAATGGCGGAGGAGAAATCACACAACTGGAAGTACGTGTTGTGGAAGTCACAGATATCCCGGGAAACTAAACTAACTATGTTAGGAGTACCGTAGTTACATTTACACCGTCTTACATTTACAACCGGCCCTTTGAGGGCGACCGTGATGCTGATGTGGCCCCAGAGTGAAAATGAGTTTGACACCCCTGATCTAAAGCGAGATATCTGTAGACCCTTGGGAAAGCTAACTTCCGGTAGCAGCATGCTAACGACTTGAATCCAATTTCACCTTGAAGAGGGTCCTCTTATGTCCATCATATGTCAATTATGGAATGATAAGCCAGTTACAAGTGTTTTTATTGCACCCAACAGAAACAGCAACATGTACACATCATTAAGAGTCTTTTAATTCATTAAAAATACTTTAAAGCAAGATAGAGCAATACATTGTTTTTGTGAATTAAGAGAGGGTTGTGTAGGTTAAATGATCCAAATCTAGAGGTCGTAGCTGCAAGTTAAGGTTCCCAAAAACAGCCCCAAAGGTCATAATTGAGGCATATGAACTCATTTTTCGGCCTGTTTTGGCAAGTGAGAAACGGGCCATTAAATCGCAGTGAAAGGTTGGAAGTGCCTGATTTTTGCATAAATCAGTCGCCTGTGATAAGCTGATGCAGGATCTAAAGCGAGATATCTGTAGACCCTTGGGAAAGCTAACTTCCGGTAGCAGCATGCTAACGACTTGAATCCAATTTCACCTTGAAGAGGGTCCTCTTATGTCCATCATATGTCAATTATGGAATGATAAGCCAGTTACAAGTGTTTTTATTGCACCCAACAGAAACAGCAACATGTACACATCATTAAGATTCTTTTAATTCATTAAAAATACTTTAAAGCAAGATAGAGGAATAGATTGTTTTTGTGAATGAAGAGAGGGTCGTGTAGGTTAAATAATCCAAATCTAGAGGTCGTAGCTGCAAGTTAAGGTTCCCAAAAACAGCCCCAAAGGTCAAAATTGAGGCATATGAACTCATTTTTCGGCCTGTTTTGGCAAGTGAGAAACGGGCCATTAAATCGCAGTGAAAGGTTGGAAGTGCCTGATTTTTGCATAAATCAGTCGCCTGTGATAAGCTGATGCAGGATCTAAAGCGAGATATCTGTAGACCCTTGGGAAAGCTAACTTCCGGTAGCAGCATGCTAACGACTTGAATCCAATTTCACCTTGAAGAGGGTCCTCTTATGTCCATCATATGTCAATTATGGAATGATAAGCCAGTTACAAGTGTTTTTATTGCACCCAACAGAAACAGCAACATGTACACATCATTAAGAGTCTTTTAATTCATTAAAAATACTTTAAAGCAAGATAGAGCAATACATTGTTTTTGTGAATTAAGAGAGGGTTGTGTAGGTTAAATTATCCAAATCTAGAGGTCGTAGCTCTAAGTTAAGGTTCCCAAAAACAGCCCCAAAGGTCATAATTGAGGCATATGAACTCATTTTTCGGCCTGTTTTGGCAAGTGAGAAACGGGCCATTAAATCGCAGTGAAAGGTTGGAAGTGCCTGATTTTTGCATAAATCAGTCGCCTGTGATAAGCTGATGCAGGATCTAAAGCGAGATATCTGTAGACCCTTGGGAAAGCTAACTTCCGGTAGCAGCATGCTAACGACTTGAATCCAATTTCACCTTGAAGAGGGTCCTCTTATGTCCATCATATGTCAATTATGGAATGATAAGCCAGTTACAAGTGTTTTTATTGCACCCAACAGAAACAGCAACATGTACACATCATTAAGAGTCTTTTAATTCATTAAAAATACTTTAAAGCAAGATAGAGGAATAGATTGTTTTCGTGAATGAAGAGAGGGTCGTGTAGGTTAAATAATCCAAATCTAGAGGTCGTAGCTGCAAGTTAAGGTTCCCAAAAACAGCCCCAAAGGTCAAAATTGAGTCATATGACCTCATCTTTTGGCCTGTTTTGGCAAGTGAGAAACGGGCCATTAAATCGTAGTGAAAGGTTGGAACTGCCTGATTTTTGCATAAATCAGTCGTCTGTGATAAGGTGATGCAGGAGCTAAAGCGAGATATCTGTAGACCCTTGGGAAAGCTAACTTCCGGTAGCAGCATGCTAACGACTTGAATTCAATTGAACCTTGAAGAGGGTCCTGTATTGTCCATCATATGTGAATTTCATCAAAGAAGGCCATTTACAAGTGTTTCAAAATTGACCAATATTAAAAAGTGGTCAAAATCCAGATTTTACCAGTCTTTTCTCAATATTTTTATACTTTAAAAAGGGGTAGGGTTTTAAATCCTTTTCTGCTTCAAAGAGGGCCTCGTCACCATTACACACCTATAATCTGGGCCTCATAGCTGGAAGTTAAGGTCCCCAAAAACACCCACAAAGGGCTTAATTGGGCTTAATTGGGGCCTTATTCGCTTATTTTTTGCCATATGCAAGAATGGCCATAACTTCTCAAATATGGGTCCTAGAACCCCCAGATTATGCACACACATTGTGGACAAGGCCTACAATAAAATCACGTGAAAAAAATCCCTCTAGATTATCTAGAACTGATTTTTGCCTGTATCAAACTCAGACTTCAGCATGGGGTACACGTCCCTAAGCTGTACACCCTGTTGTACTCTTGATGAGATCAGACCAATTTTTACTTCTGAATATGTCAGAGCCCTGCTTTTTTAATATGTTGTAGACAGGCCCCAATGAGGCACATTCAAGTTGGATGGGACTCCCTAGCACTTAGCATGCCTGCGCGGGAAGAGGGTCAGTTGGCCTACATTTGAATGGGGCATTTTGAAGGATAAAATGAATGGAAAGTGATTACCCAAACGGCCATCCTTCAACTTGTCATAACTTCTCACAACATGGTTGAATTTGATGGGCGATTGCATGACAACATTGCCCTTGATGACGTGAATGTGAAAATGGTGCAATAGAACCTGCAGACCCTCTGGAAAGCTATCTTCTGTTAGCAACGTGCTAATGCTACAAAACCAATCAATCCCAGTAGAGTGTTCAATTTTGTCCAAGAATTGTCAATTACATGTCAAAAATGTCATTTATTTGTGTTTTTAGGGGCCGGAATAAATCTCCCGCCGAAACCAAAGAGTGAAAACTGACCTTTGTTCTCAATCCGAAATGGCCCAAATTCCCATAGAAAGCAATGGGCTAGGACCATGAAAATTGAACCGTCAGTCGACCTTTGGCCAATGACCATGTGGTATGAAAATCAAGGGGAAATTACAAACACTTTTCCCATAGTGAATAATGGATTTCTCACCGAACTCGGCCCAAATTCCCATAGAAAGCAATGGGCTAGGACCATGAAAATTGAACCGTCAGTCGACCTTTGGCCAATGACCATGTGGTATGAAAATCAAGGGGAAATTACAAACACTTTTCCCATAGTGAATAATGGATTTCTCACCGAACTCGGCCCAAATTCCCATAGAAAGCAATGGGCTAGGACCCTGAAAATTGAACGGTCAGTCGGCCTTTGGCCATTGACCATGTGGTATGAAAATCAAGGTGAAATTCCAAACACCTTTCCCATAGTGAATTATGGATTTCTCACCGAACTCGGCCCAAATTCCCATAGAAAGCAATGGGCTAGGACCCTGAAAGTTTATCAGTCAGTCGACCTTTGGCCAATGACCATGTGGTATGACAATCAAGGGGAAATTCCAAACACTTTTCCCATCGTGAATTATGGATTTCTCACCGAACTCGGCCCAAATTCCCATAGAAAGCAATGGGCTAGGACCCTGAATGTTTATCAGTCAGTCGGGCTTTGGCCAATGACCATGTGGTATGAAAATCAAGGGGAAATTCCATACACTTTCTGCGATGGTACACTTTCTGCTATGGTAAACTCCGTACACGTAGAAATTACGGCCTTTTGACTCAATTCTGCCTAAAGACACCTAGAAAACAATGGGCTAGGAGGCTGAAATTTTCAGATTAAGTCAACCTCTGCCCCAAGATGAAATGGTGTGAATATCAATGGGAAATTGTGTACAGTTTTCCCATAGTGATTCATGGCATTTTGCATTTATTTGGCTTAAATAGACGTTCAGTTAATACACCTAGAAAACAATGGGCTAGCACGCTGAAATTTTCACAGTCAGTCGGCCCTTGGCCACAAACCACGTGGTATGAAAATCAATAGGAAATTCGGTACACTTTTCCCGTAGTAATGTATGGCATTTTTCTTAATTTTAAAGTTATTTGGCCTAATTACCCCATAAAACAATGGGCTAGGACCCTGACATTTTCACAGTCATTCCATCTTTGCCCCATCGTTAAATGGTATGAAACTCAATGGGACATTCCAAACACTTTTCCCATAGTGAACTATGGATGTCTCTACCCAGATGACACTTATGTTCCGACATGGCCTTCAACAGTCTTTTCTCTCAAAATGTCCACTTTAATTCAAAGTAGAGATTTGATTCATTTTCTCCTTCAAAGAGGGGCTCGTCACCATTACACACCTATAATCTGGGCCTCGTAGCTGCAAGTTAAGGTCCCCAAAAACAGCCCCAAAGGTCAAAATTGAGGCATATGACCTCATCTTTCGGCCTGTTTTGGCAAGTGAGAAACGGGCCATTAAATCGCAGTGAAAGGTTGGAAGTGCCTGATTTTTGCATAAATCAGTCGCCTGTGATAAGCTGATGCAGGATCTAAAGCAAGATATCTGTAGACCCTTGGGAAAGCTAACTTCCGGTAGCAGCATGCTAACGGCTTGAATCCAATTTCACCTTGAAGAGGGTCCTCTTATGTCCATCATATGGCAATTATGGAATGATAAGCCAGTTACAAGTGTTTGTATTGCACCCAACAGAAACAGCAACATGTACACATCATTAAGAGTCTTTTAATTCATTAAAAATACTTTAAAGCAAGATAGAGGAATAGATTGTTTTTGTGAATGAAGAGAGGGTCGTGTAGGTTAAATGATCCAAATCTAGAGGTCGTAGCTGCAAGTTAAGGTTCCCAAAAACAGGCCCAAAGGTCAAAATTGAGGCATATGACCTCATCTTTCGGCCTGTTTTGACAAGTGAGAAACGGGCCATTAAATCGTAGTGAAAGGTTGGAACTGCCTGATTTTTGCATAAATCAGTCGTCTGTGATAAGGTGATGCAGGATCTAAAGCGAGATATCTGTAGACCCTTGGGAAAGCTAACTTCCGGTAGCAGCATGCTAACGACTTGAATTCAATTGAACCTTGAAGAGGGTCCTGTATTGTCCATCATATGTGAATTTCATCAAAGAAGGCCATTTACAAGTGTTTCAAAATTGACCAATATTAAAAAGTGGTCAAAATCCAGATTTTACCAGTCTTTTCTCAATATTTTTATACTTTAAAAAGGGGTAGGGTTTTAAATCCTTTTCTGCTTCAAAGAGGGCCTCGTCACCATTACACACCTATAATCTGGGCCTCATAGCTGGAAGTTAAGGTCCCCAAAAACACCCACAAAGGGCTTAATTGGGCTTAATTGGGGCCTTATTCGCTTATTTTTTGCCATATGCAAGAATGGCCATAACTTCTCAAATATGGGTCCTAGAACCCCCAGATTATGCACACACATTGTGGACAAGGCCTACAATAAGACCACGTGAAAAAAATCCCTCTAGATTATCTAGAACTGATTTTTGCCTGTATCAAACTCAGACTTCAGCATGGGGTACACGTCCCTAAGCTGTACACCCTGTCGTACTCTTGATGAGATCAGACCAATTTTTACTTCTGAATATGTCAGAGCCCTGCTTTTTCAATATGTTGTAGACAGGCCCCAATGAGGCACATTCAAGTTGGATGGGACTCCCTAGCACTTAGCATGCCTGCGCGGGAAGAGGGTCAGTTGGCCTACATTTGAATGGGGCATTTTGAAGGATAAAATGAATGGAAAGTGATTACCCAAACGGCCATCCTTCAACTTGTCATAACTTCTCATAACATGGTTGAATTTGATGGGCGATTGCATGACAACATTCCCCTTGATGACGTGAATGTGAAAATGGTGCAATAGAACCTGCAGACCCTCTGGAAAGCTATCTTCTGTTAGCAACGTGCTAATGCTACAAAACTAATCAATCCCAGTAGAGTGTTCAATTTTGTCCAAGAATTGTCAATTACATGTCAAAAATGTCATTTATTTGTGTTTTTAGGGGCCGGCAAAAATCTCCCGCCGAAACCAAAGAGTGAAAACTGAGGGAAAACTGACCTTTGTTCTCAATCCGAAATGGCCCATTTTCCAAAAAGGGACATTCCGACTACATTT
>NW_027635177.1:507500-512500 GCF_949748355.1 Melanostigma gelatinosum | reverse complement strand
GAGAACCAGACACACACCCAGGTGTGCTGCCGACCAGGCCCAGTGAAGGCTGACCTTGGTCGGATGTCCTCGGCTCGACCTCTCCTTGAATTTCTCTGGACGGCCTTTTTCTGAAAACTGAGTTTCTGTAATCGTGCGCCAGGTGATTTGGTCACCACCTCTGAGAATGGTCAAAAACGGGAGATGGGGGAGAAGCGCTGATCCTGTCTGCGCTTGCTGCTGAGGTGCCTTGGTGACCCCCTCTGAGAATGGTCAAAAACGGGAGATGGGGGAGAAGCGCCGATCCTGTCTGCGCATCATGCTGCTCGAGGTGCCTTGGTCACCACCTCTGAGAATGGTCAAAAACGGGAGATGGGGGAGAAGCGCCGATCCTGTCTGCGCTTGCTGCTGAGGTGCCTTGGTCACCACCTCTGAGAATGGTCAAAAACGGGAGATGGGGGAGAAGCGCCGATCCTGTCTGCGCTTGCTGCTGAGGTGCCTTGGTGACCCCCTCTGAGAATGGTCAAAAACGGGAGATGGGGGAGAAGCGCCGATCCTGTCTGCGCTTGCTGCTGAGGTGCCTTGGTGACCCCCTCTGAGAATGGGCAAAAACGGGAGATGGGGGAGAAGCGCCGATCCTGTCTGCGCTTGCTGCTGAGGTGCCTTGGTGACCCCCTCTGAGAATGGGCAAAAACGGGAGATGGGGGAGAAGCGCCGATCCTGTCTGCGCTTGCTGCTGAGGTGCCTTGGTGACCCCCTCTGAGAATGGGCAAAAACGGGAGATGGGGGAGAAGCGCCGATCCTGTCTGCGCTTGCTGCTGAGGTGCCTTGGTGACCCCCTCTGAGAATGGGCAAAAACGGGAGATGGGGGAGAAGCGCCGATCCTGTCTGCGCTTGCTGCTGAGGTGCCTTGGTGACCCCCTCTGAGAATGGGCAAAAACGGGAGATGGGGGAGAAGCGCCGATCCTGTCTGCGCTTGCTGCTGAGGTGCCTTGGTGACCCCCTCTGAGAATGGGCAAAAACGGGAGATGGGGGAGAAGCGCCGATCCTGTCTGCGCTTGCTGCTGAGGTGCCTTGGTGACCCCCTCTGAGAATGGTCAAAAACGGGAGATGGGGGAGAAGCGCCGATCCTGTCTGCGCTTGCTGCTGAGGTGCCTTGGTGACCCCCTCTGAGAATGGTCAAAAACGGGAGATGGGGGAGAAGCGCCGATCCTGTCTGCGCTTGCTGCTCGAGGTGCCTTGGTGACCCCCTATGTAAATGGAAAAAAAAACGGGAGAGGGGACAGGCACTGACAGCTTCGGCGCTTGCTGACCGAGCAGGTGCCTTGCTGGGCTAACGATAGAAATTGACAGACAAATAAACAGACACCCACAGCCGAAGTTGCACGCGGTCAAAGTCGCACATGTCGATCCGATTTGCAGTCTCCTTGGAGCGGCTGAGACACTTCCATCGCTGCCTTTAAGACAAAACTTACAGCACCTGGTATTCCCAGGCAGTCTCCCATTCAAGTACTAACCAGGCCCGGCTGTGCTTAGCTTCCGAGATCAGACGAGATCGGGCGCATCAGAGAGGTATGGCCGTAAGCCGTAGGGTTAGTGCATGTCACCCAGACAAGGGGCACATTTCCTGGGCAAAGTACCTGCACAACACCTCCCTGGAACACTATGCACCCTCCTGCAGCTCATCTCCCCCGAATATGTGGGCTTAAAGCAGGCTGAAAAGCAAGTGATATTGCGGTAGTAACACCCAGAACATAGTACCCCAGGAAAGAGGCTTCATGCCTGGGGAAATTACCTCCAGCATGCACCCCAGGAAAGAGGCTTCATGCCTGGGTAAAGCACCTCCAGCATGCACCCCAGGAAAGAGGCTGCAGTCCTGGGTAAAGCACCTCCAGCATGCCTCCCTGGAACACTATGCACCCTCCTGCATCTCATCTCCCCCCCAATATGTGGGCTTAAAGCAGGCTGAAAAGCAAGTGATATTGAGGTAGTAACACCCAGAACATGGTACCCCAGAAAAGAGGCTTCATGCCTGGGGAAATTACCTCCAGCATGCACCCCAGGAAAGAGGCTTCATGCCTGGGTAAAGCACATCCAGCAACACCCAGAACATGGTACCCCAGGAAAGAGGCTGCTTGCCTGGGTAAAGCACCTCCAGCATGCCTCCCTGGAACACTCTGCACCCTCCTGCATCTCATCTCCCCCCCCAATATGTGGGCTTAAAGCAGGCTGAAAAGCAAGTGATATTGAGGTAGTAACACCCAGAACATGTTACCCCAGGAAAGAGGCTTCATGCCTGGGGAAAGCACCTCCAGCATGCACCCCAGGAAAGAGGCTGCATGCCTGGGTGAAGCACATCCAGCATGCCTCCAGAACATGGTACCCCAGGAAAGGGGCTGCATTCCTGGGTAAAGCACCTCCAGCATGCCTCCAGAACATGGTACCCCAGGGAAGAGGCTGCATTCCTGGCTAAAGCACCTCCAGCATGCCTCCAGAACATGGTACCCCAGGGAAGAGGCTGCATTCCTGGCTAAAGCACCTCCAGCATGCCTCCCTGGAACACTCTGCACCCTCCTGCAGCTCATCTCCCCCCAATATGTGGGCTTAAAGCAGGCTGAAAAGCAAGTGATAATGAGGTCGTAACACCCAGAACATGTTACCCCAGGAAAGAGGCTTCATTCCTGGGTAAAGCACCTCCACAACGCCACCCTGGACCTCCCTGCACCACCCTGCACCACCCTCCATCTCCTCCCAATATGTGTGCTTAAAGCAGGCTGAAGCGCGGGTAAACCGCGGGAGTAACTATGACTCTCTTAAGGTAGAGTACCTGCACAACACCTCCCTGGAACACTAAGCACCCTCCTGCAGCTCATCTCCCCCGAATATGTGGGCTTAAAACAGGCTGATAAGCAAGTGATATTGAGGTAGTAACACCCAGAACATGTTACCCCAGGAAAGAGGCTTCATGCCTGGGGAAAGCACCTCCAGCATGCACCCCAGGAAAGAGGCTGCATGCCTGGGTGAAGCACATCCAGCATGCCTCCAGAACATGGTACCCCAGGAAAGGGGCTGCATTCCTGGGTAAAGCACCTCCAGCATGCCTCCAGAACATGGTACCCCAGAAAAGAGGCTGCATTCCTGGCTAAAGCACCTCCAGCATGCCTCCCTGGAACACTCTGCACCCTCCTGCAGCTCATCTCCCCCCAATATGTGGGCTTAAAGCAGGCTGAAAAGAAAGTGATATTGAGGTAGTCACACCCAGAACATGGTACCCCAGGAAAGAGCCTGCATTCCTGGGTAAAGCACCTCCAGCATGCCTCCCTGGAACACTCTGCACCCTCCTGCAGCTCATCTCCCCCCAATATGTGGCCTTACAGCAGGCTGAAAGGCAAGTGATATTGAGGTAGTAACACCCAGAACATGTTACCCCAGGAAAGAGGCTTCATGCCTGGGAAATTACCTCCAGCATGCACCCCAGGAAAGAGGCTTCATGCCTGGGTAAAGCACATCCAGCAACACCCAGAACATGGTACCCCAGGAAAGAGGCTGCATGCCTGGGTAAAGCACCTCCAGCATGCCTCCCTGGAACACTATGCACCCTCCTGCATCTCATCTCCCCCCCAATATGTGGGCTTAAAGCAGGCTGAAAAGCAAGTGATATTGAGGTAGTAACACCCAGAACATAGTACCCCAGGAAAGAGGCTTCATGCCTGGGGAAATTACCTCCAGCATGCACCCCAGGAAAGAGGCTTCATGCCTGGGTAAAGCACCTCCAGCATGCACCCCAGGAAAGAGGCTGCATTCCTGGGTAAAGCACCTCCAGCATGCCTCCCTGGAACACTATGCACCCTCCTGCAGCTCATCTCCCCCCAATATGTGGCCTTACAGCAGGCTGAAAGGCAAGTGATATTGAGGTAGTAACACCCAGAACATGTTACCCCAGGAAAGAGGCTTCATGCCTGGGAAATTACCTCCAGCATGCACCCCAGGAAAGAGGCTTCATGCCTGGGTAAAGCACATCCAGCAACACCCAGAACATGGTACCCCAGGAAAGAGGCTGCATTCCTGGGTAAAGCACCTCCAGCATGCCTCCCTGGAACACTCTGCACCCTCCTGCATCTCATCTCCCCCCCAATATGTGGGCTTAAAGCAGGCTGAAAAGCAAGTGATATTGAGGTAGTAACACCCAGAACATGGTACCCCAGAAAAGAGGCTTCATGCCTGGGGAAATTACCTCCAGCATGCACCCCAGGAAAGAGGCTTCATGCCTGGGTAAAGCACATCCAGCAACACCCAGAACATGGTACCCCAGGAAAGAGGCTGCATGCCTGGGTAAAGCACCTCCAGCATGCCTCCCTGGAACACTCTGCACCCTCCTGCAGCTCATCTCCCCCGAATATGTGGGCTTAAAACAGGCTGATAAGCAAGTGATATTGAGGTAGTAACACCCAGAACATGTTACCCCAGGAAAGAGGCTTCATGCCTGGGAAATTACCTCCAGCATGCACCCCAGGAAAGAGGCTTCATGCCTGGGTAAAGCACATCCAGACCGCCTCCCTGGACCACCCTGCACCACCCTCCATCTCCCCCCAATATGTGTGCTTAAAGCAGGCTGAAAAACAAGTGATATTGAGGTCGTAACACCCAGAACATGTTACCCCAGGAAAGAGGCTTCATTCCTGGGTAAAGCACCTCCACAACGCCACCCTGGACCTCCCTGCACCACCCTGCATCACCCTGCACCACCCTCCATCTCCCCCCAATATGTGCGCTTAAAGCAGGCTGAAGCGCGGGTAAACCGCGGGAGTAACTAGGACTCTCTTAAGGTAGAGTACCTGCACAACACCTCCCTGGAACACTAAGCACCCTCCTGCAGCTCATCTCCCCCGAATATGTGGGCTTAAAGCAGGCTGAAAGGCAAGTGATATTGAGGTCGTAACACCCAGAACATGTTACCCCAGGAAAGAGGCTGCATTCCTGGGTAAAGCACCTCCACAACTCCACCCTGGACCTCCCTGCAC
>NW_027635177.1:475000-500000 GCF_949748355.1 Melanostigma gelatinosum | reverse complement strand
TGGTATCTCAGGCAAACTGAGGCAATGTCATTGAATTTGCCCAAAAATCAAAGTCATCCGATTTGGTTGAAAGTTTGCACACCTGTTTGGCTGTTCCCAGGTATGCCCCCTCATAAGTGTCAACCTCCTAGCCCAGAGCCTACTCTAGATATTGTTTGGGACGTCTGGGAACAGAAGGGCCGATCGGGTTGGGATTTTTGGACTAAACGAGACCCCAGTCAAATGTAGGTGGAACGTCCCTTTCTGAGTTCTAAGGATAAGCTCCCAAATGGCACTAATTGTGGGACATGCGGCCTACATGAGAGCTCCATCAAATGTAGTCGGAATGGCCCTTTTACAAAGACAAATACCCTTATATCTGGAAAAGTGTCATTCCGACTACATTTGATGGGGCTCTCGTTTATGCCAAAAATCCCAACCCAATTGGCACTCATCATCCCGGGTGTCCCCAAAGCCTGTAGGGACACTTTATGCCATTCGGGCTTGGATTTGTGGGACATGCAGCCTACATGAGAGCCCTATCATATGTAGTCGGGACGGCCCTTTTTCGTCACCATATATGGTGCAATTGGATCTAAATGTGCTACAGCCACCAGATTTGGTACACAGGGTCTGTGGCTTCATATGAACACACACACCAAGTTTGGTGGGGCTAGCCCCTCAAATTGTGAAATGTTGGTGTCTCAGGCAAAGTGAGGCAATGTCATTGAATTTGCCCAAAAATTAAAGTCATCCGATTTGGTTGAAACTTTGCACACCTGTTTGGCTGTTCCCACGTATGCCCCCTCATACGTTTCAGCCTCCTAGCCCAGAGCCTACTCTAGATATTGTTTGGGACGTCTGGGAACAGAAGGGCCGATCGGGTTGGGATTTTCGGACTAAACGAGACCCCAGTCAAATGTAGGTGGAACGTCCCTTTCTGAGTTCTAAGGATAAGCTCCCAAATGACACTAATTGTGGGACATGCGGCCTACATGAGAGCTCCATCAAATGTAGTCGGAACAGCCCTTTTACAAAGACAAATACCCTTATATCTGGAAAAGGGTCATTCCGACTACATTTGATGGGGCTCTCGTTTATGCCAAAAATCCCAACCCTATTGGCACTTATCGTCCCGGTTGTCCCCAAAGCCTGTAGGGACACTTTATGCCATTCGGGCTTGGATTTGTGGGCCATTTGGCCTACAAAGGGACATTACGGGAAATGTTCCCGGAATGGCAGAATAGGCCCCATGTCACCGGGGACACAAAGGGACATTCGGGGGGCCGAATGGGTCAAATTGGGCCATGTGGGGGGACGAATCGGACCGAAAGGGACATTCGAGGGCCACCTCCGCAGACTTCAGGATTGACATTTTAAACTGCCATATCTCTTCAACCGTTCAATATCTCGCCCTCAAACGTAGATATCTTGGATCAGCGTTAAATTGTACCGGAACAATATTTCTGGGACAAAAGTTGCCATTCGGGCAGTATGGTGTTGGATGACATGAAATGCACTTGTGCAATTTGATCTAAATGTTCTACAGCAACTACATTTGGTAGACAGTGTCTGGGGCTTCATATGAACACACACACCAAGTTTGGTGGGGCTAGCCCCTCAAATTGTGAAATGTTGGTGTCTCAGGCAAAGTGAGGCAATGTCATTGAATTTGCCCAAAAATTAAAGTCATCCGATTTACTTGAAAGTTTGCACACCTGTTTGGCTGTTCCCAGGTATGCCCCCTCATAAGTGTCAACCTCCTAGCCCAGAGCCTACTCTAGATATTGTATGGGACGTCTGGGAACAGAAGGGCCGATCGGGCTGGGATTTTTGGACTAAACGAGACCCCAGTCAAATGTAGGTGGAACGTCCCTTTCTGAGTTCTAAGGATAAGCTCCCAAATGGCACTAATTGTGGGACATGCGGCCTACATGAGAGCTCCATCAAATGTAGTCGGAACGGCCCTTTTACAAAGACAAATACCCTTATATCTGGAAAAGTGTCATTCCGACTACATTTTATGGGGCTCTCGTTTATGCCAAAAATCCCAACCCTATTGGCACTTATCGTCCCGGTTGTCCCCAAAGCCTGTAGGGACACTTTATGCCATTCGGGCTTGGATTTGTGGGCCATTTGGCCTACAAAGGGACATTAGGGGAAATGTCCCCGGAATGGCAGAATAGGCCCCATGTCACCGGGGACACAAAGGGGCATTTGGGGGGCCGAATGGGTCAAATCGGGCCATTTGGGGGGACGAATCAGACCGAAAGGGACATTCGAGGGCCACCTCCGCAGACTTCAGGATTGACATTTTAAACTGCCATATCTCTTCAACCGTTCAATATCTCGCCCTCAAACGTAGATATCTTGGATCAGCGTTAAATTGTAGCGGAACAATATTTTTGGGACAAAAGTTGCCATTCAGGCAGTATGGTGTTGGGTGACATGAAATGTACTTGTGCAATTTGATCTAAATGTGCTACAGCCACCAAATTTGGTACACTGGGTCTGTGGCTTCATATGAACACACACACCAAGTATGGTGGGGCTAGCCCCTCAAATTGTGAAATTTGGTATCTCAGGCAAACTGAGGCAATGTCATTGAATTTGCTCAAAAATCAAAGTCATCCGATTTGGTTGAAAGTTTGCACACCTGTTTGGCTGTTCCCAGGTATGCCCCCTCATAAGTGTCAACCTCCTAGCCCAGAGCCTACTCTAGATATTGTATGGGACGTCTGGGAACAGAAGGGCCGATCGGGTTGGGATTTGTGGACTAAACGAGACCCCAGTCAAATGTAGGTGAAATGTCCCTTTCTGAGTCAGAAGGATAAGCTCCCAAATGGCACTAATTGAGGGACATCCGGCCTACATGAGAGCCCCATCAAATGTAGTCGGGACGGCCCTTTTACAAAGACAAATACCCATATAACTGGAAAAGTGTCATTCCAACTACATTTGATGGGGCTCTCGTTTATGCCAAAAATCCCAACCCAAGTGGCACTTATCGTCCCGGGTGTCCCCAAAGCCTGTAGGGACACTTTATGCCATTCGGGCTTGGATTTGTGGGACATGCAGCCTACATGAGAGCCCTATCATATGTAGTCGGGACGGCCCTTTTTTGTCACCATATATGGTGCAATTGGATCTAAATGTGCTACAGCCACCAGATTTGGTACACAGGGCCTGTGGCTTCATATGAACACACACACCAAGTTTGGTGGGGCTAGCCCCTCAAATTGTGAAATTTTGGTATCTCAGGCAAACTGAGGCAATGTCATTGAATTTGCCCAAAAATCAAAGTCATCCGATTTGGTTGAAAGTTTGCACACCTGTTTGGCTGTTCCCAGGTATGCCCCCTCATAAGTGTCAACCTCCTAGCCCAGAGCCTACTCCAGATATTGTTTGGGAGGTCTGGGAACAGAAGGGCCGATCGGGTTGGGATTTTTGGACTAAACGAGACCCCAGTCAAATGTAGGTGGAACGTCCCTTTCTGAGTCAGAAGGATAAGCTCCCAAATGACACTAATTGAGGGACATGCGGCCTACATGAGAGCCCCATCAAATGTAGTCGGGACGGCCCTTTTTCGTCACCATATATGGTGCAATTGGATCTAAATGTCCTACAGCCACCAGATTTGGTACACAGGGTCTGTGGCTTCATATGAACACACACATCAAGTTTGGTGGGGCTAGCCCCTCAAATTGTGAAATTTTGGTATCTCAGGCAAACTGAGGCAATGTCATTGAATTTTCCCAAAAATCAAAGTCATCCGATTTGGTTGAAAGTTTGCACACCTGTTTGGCTGTTCCCAGGTATGCCCCCTCATAAGTGTCAACCTCCTAGCCCAGAGCCTACTCTAGATATTGTATGGGACGTCTGGCTACAGAAGGGCCGATCGGGCTGGGATTTTTGGACTAAACGAGACCCCAGTCAAATGTAGGTGGAACGTCCCTTTCTGAGTTCTAAGGATAAGCTCCCAAATGGCACTAATTGTGGGACATGCGGCCTACATGAGAGCTCCATCAAATGTAGTCGGAACGGCCCTTTTACAAAGACAAATACCCTTATATCTGGAAAAGTGTCATTCCGACTACATTTGATGGGGCTCTCGTTTATGCCAAAAATCCCAACCCAAGTGGCACTTATCGTCCCGGGTGTCCCCAAAGCCTGTAGGGACACTTTATGCCATTCGGGCTTGGATTTGTGGGACATGCAGCCTACATGAGAGCCCTATCAAATGTAGTCGGGACGGCCCTTTTTCGTCACCATATATGGTGCAATTAGATCTAAATGTGCTACAGCCACCAGATTTGGTACACTGGGTCTGTGGCTTCATATGAACACACACACCAAGTTTGGTGGGGCTAGCCCCTCAAATTGTGAAATTTTGGTATCTCAGGCAAACTGAGGCAATGTCATTGAATTTGCCCAAAAATCAAAGTCATCCGATTTGGTTGAAAGTTTGCACACCTGTTTGGCTGTTCCCAGGTATGCCCCCTCATAAGTGTCAACCTCCTAGCCCAGAGCCTACTCTAGATATTGTAAGGGACGTCTGGGAACAGAAGGGCCGATCGGGCTGGGATTTTTGGACTAAACGAGACCCCAGTCAAATGTAGGTGGAACGTCCCTTTCTGAGTTCTAAGGATAAGCTCCCAAATGGCACTAATTGTGGGACATGCGGCCTACATGAGAGCTCCATCAAATGTAGTCGGAACGGCCCTTTTACAAAGACAAATACCCTTATATCTGGAAAAGTGTCATTCCGACTACATTTGATGGGGCTCTCGTTTATGCCAAAAATCCCAACCCTATTGGCACTTATCGTCCCGGTTGTCCCCAAAGCCTGTAGGGACACTTTATGCCATTTGGGCTTGGATTTGTGGGCCATTTGGCCTACAAAGGGACATTAGGGGAAATGTCCCCGGAATGGCAGAATAGGCCCCATGTCACCGGGGACACAAAGGGGCATTTGGGGGGCCGAATGGGTCAAATCGGGCCATTTGGGGGGACGAATCAGACCGAAAGGGACATTCGAGGGCCACCTCCGCAGACTTCAGGATTGACATTTTAAACTGCCATATCTCTTCAACCGTTCAATATCTCGCCCTCAAACGTAGATATCTTGGATCAGCGTTAAATTGTAGCGGAACAATATTTTTGGGACAAAAGTTGCCATTCAGGCAGTATGGTGTTGGGTGACATGAAATGTACTTGTGCAATTTGATCTAAATGTGCTACAGCCACCAAATTTGGTACACTGGGTCTGTGGCTTCATATGAACACACACACCAAGTATGGTGGGGCTAGCCCCTCAAATTGTGAAATTTGGTATCTCAGGCAAACTGAGGCAATGTCATTGAATTTGCTCAAAAATCAAAGTCATCCGATTTGGTTGAAAGTTTGCACACCTGTTTGGCTGTTCCCAGGTATGCCCCCTCATAAGTGTCAACCTCCTAGCCCAGAGCCTACTCTAGATATTGTATGGGACGTCTGGGAACAGAAGGGCCGATCGGGTTGGGATTTGTGGACTAAACGAGACCCCAGTCAAATGTAGGTGAAATGTCCCTTTCTGAGTCAGAAGGATAAGCTCCCAAATGGCACTAATTGAGGGACATCCGGCCTACATGAGAGCCCCATCAAATGTAGTCGGGACGGCCCTTTTACAAAGACAAATACCCATATAACTGGAAAAGTGTCATTCCAACTACATTTGATGGGGCTCTCGTTTATGCCAAAAATCCCAACCCAAGTGGCACTTATCGTCCCGGGTGTCCCCAAAGCCTGTAGGGACACTTTATGCCATTCGGGCTTGGATTTGTGGGACATGCAGCCTACATGAGAGCCCTATCATATGTAGTCGGGACGGCCCTTTTTTGTCACCATATATGGTGCAATTGGATCTAAATGTGCTACAGCCACCAGATTTGGTACACAGGGCCTGTGGCTTCATATGAACACACACACCAAGTTTGGTGGGGCTAGCCCCTCAAATTGTGAAATTTTGGTATCTCAGGCAAACTGAGGCAATGTCATTGAATTTGCCCAAAAATCAAAGTCATCCGATTTGGTTGAAAGTTTGCACACCTGTTTGGCTGTTCCCAGGTATGCCCCCTCATAAGTGTCAACCTCCTAGCCCAGAGCCTACTCCAGATATTGTTTGGGAGGTCTGGGAACAGAAGGGCCGATCGGGTTGGGATTTTTGGACTAAACGAGACCCCAGTCAAATGTAGGTGGAACGTCCCTTTCTGAGTCAGAAGGATAAGCTCCCAAATGACACTAATTGAGGGACATGCGGCCTACATGAGAGCCCCATCAAATGTAGTCGGGACGGCCCTTTTTCGTCACCATATATGGTGCAATTGGATCTAAATGTCCTACAGCCACCAGATTTGGTACACAGGGTCTGTGGCTTCATATGAACACACACATCAAGTTTGGTGGGGCTAGCCCCTCAAATTGTGAAATTTTGGTATCTCAGGCAAACTGAGGCAATGTCATTGAATTTTCCCAAAAATCAAAGTCATCCGATTTGGTTGAAAGTTTGCACACCTGTTTGGCTGTTCCCAGGTATGCCCCCTCATAAGTGTCAACCTCCTAGCCCAGAGCCTACTCTAGATATTGTATGGGACGTCTGGCTACAGAAGGGCCGATCGGGCTGGGATTTTTGGACTAAACGAGACCCCAGTCAAATGTAGGTGGAACGTCCCTTTCTGAGTTCTAAGGATAAGCTCCCAAATGGCACTAATTGTGGGACATGCGGCCTACATGAGAGCTCCATCAAATGTAGTCGGAACGGCCCTTTTACAAAGACAAATACCCTTATATCTGGAAAAGTGTCATTCCGACTACATTTGATGGGGCTCTCGTTTATGCCAAAAATCCCAACCCAAGTGGCACTTATCGTCCCGGGTGTCCCCAAAGCCTGTAGGGACACTTTATGCCATTCGGGCTTGGATTTGTGGGACATGCAGCCTACATGAGAGCCCTATCAAATGTAGTCGGGACGGCCCTTTTTCGTCACCATATATGGTGCAATTAGATCTAAATGTGCTACAGCCACCAGATTTGGTACACTGGGTCTGTGGCTTCATATGAACACACACACCAAGTTTGGTGGGGCTAGCCCCTCAAATTGTGAAATTTTGGTATCTCAGGCAAACTGAGGCAATGTCATTGAATTTGCCCAAAAATCAAAGTCATCCGATTTGGTTGAAAGTTTGCACACCTGTTTGGCTGTTCCCAGGTATGCCCCCTCATAAGTGTCAACCTCCTAGCCCAGAGCCTACTCTAGATATTGTAAGGGACGTCTGGGAACAGAAGGGCCGATCGGGCTGGGATTTTTGGACTAAACGAGACCCCAGTCAAATGTAGGTGGAACGTCCCTTTCTGAGTTCTAAGGATAAGCTCCCAAATGGCACTAATTGTGGGACATGCGGCCTACATGAGAGCTCCATCAAATGTAGTCGGAACGGCCCTTTTACAAAGACAAATACCCTTATATCTGGAAAAGTGTCATTCCGACTACATTTGATGGGGCTCTCGTTTATGCCAAAAATCCCAACCCTATTGGCACTTATCGTCCCGGTTGTCCCCAAAGCCTGTAGGGACACTTTATGCCATTTGGGCTTGGATTTGTGGGCCATTTGGCCTACAAAGGGACATTAGGGGAAATGTCCCCGGAATGGCAGAATAGGCCCCATGTCACCGGGGACACAAAGGGACATTAGGGGAAATGTCCCCGGAATGGCAGAATAGGCCCCATGTCACCGGGGACACAAAGGGGCATTTGGGGGGCCGAATGGGTCAAATCGGGCCATTTGGGGGGACGAATCAGACCGAAAGGGACATCCGAGGGCCACCTCCGCAGACTTCAGGATTGACATTTTAAACTGCCATATCTCTTCAACCGTTCAATATCTCGCCCTCAAACGTAGATATCTTGGATCAGCGTTAAATTGTAGCGGAACAATATTTTTGGGACAAAAGTTGCCATTCAGGCAGTATGGTGTTGGGTGACATGAAATGTACTTGTGCAATTTGATCTAAATGTGCTACAGCCACCAAATTTGGTACACTGGGTCTGTGGCTTCATATGAACACACACACCAAGTATGGTGGGGCTAGCCCCTCAAATTGTGAAATTTGGTATCTCAGGCAAACTGAGGCAATGTCATTGAATTTGCTCAAAAATCAAAGTCATCCGATTTGGTTGAAAGTTTGCACACCTGTTTGGCTGTTCCCAGGTATGCCCCCTCATAAGTGTCAACCTCCTAGCCCAGAGCCTACTCTAGATATTGTATGGGACGTCTGGGAACAGAAGGGCCGATCGGGTTGGGATTTGTGGACTAAACGAGACCCCAGTCAAATGTAGGTGAAATGTCCCTTTCTGAGTCAGAAGGATAAGCTCCCAAATGGCACTAATTGAGGGACATCCGGCCTACATGAGAGCCCCATCAAATGTAGTCGGGACGGCCCTTTTACAAAGACAAATACCCATATAACTGGAAAAGTGTCATTCCAACTACATTTGATGGGGCTCTCGTTTATGCCAAAAATCCCAACCCAAGTGGCACTTATCGTCCCGGGTGTCCCCAAAGCCTGTAGGGACACTTTATGCCATTCGGGCTTGGATTTGTGGGACATGCAGCCTACATGAGAGCCCTATCATATGTAGTCGGGACGGCCCTTTTTTGTCACCATATATGGTGCAATTGGATCTAAATGTGCTACAGCCACCAGATTTGGTACACAGGGCCTGTGGCTTCATATGAACACACACACCAAGTTTGGTGGGGCTAGCCCCTCAAATTGTGAAATTTTGGTATCTCAGGCAAACTGAGGCAATGTCATTGAATTTGCCCAAAAATCAAAGTCATCCGATTTGGTTGAAAGTTTGCACACCTGTTTGGCTGTTCCCAGGTATGCCCCCTCATAAGTGTCAACCTCCTAGCCCAGAGCCTACTCCAGATATTGTTTGGGAGGTCTGGGAACAGAAGGGCCGATCGGGTTGGGATTTTTGGACTAAACGAGACCCCAGTCAAATGTAGGTGGAACGTCCCTTTCTGAGTCAGAAGGATAAGCTCCCAAATGACACTAATTGAGGGACATGCGGCCTACATGAGAGCCCCATCAAATGTAGTCGGGACGGCCCTTTTTCGTCACCATATATGGTGCAATTGGATCTAAATGTCCTACAGCCACCAGATTTGGTACACAGGGTCTGTGGCTTCATATGAACACACACATCAAGTTTGGTGGGGCTAGCCCCTCAAATTGTGAAATTTTGGTATCTCAGGCAAACTGAGGCAATGTCATTGAATTTTCCCAAAAATCAAAGTCATCCGATTTGGTTGAAAGTTTGCACACCTGTTTGGCTGTTCCCAGGTATGCCCCCTCATAAGTGTCAACCTCCTAGCCCAGAGCCTACTCTAGATATTGTATGGGACGTCTGGCTACAGAAGGGCCGATCGGGCTGGGATTTTTGGACTAAACGAGACCCCAGTCAAATGTAGGTGGAACGTCCCTTTCTGAGTTCTAAGGATAAGCTCCCAAATGGCACTAATTGTGGGACATGCGGCCTACATGAGAGCTCCATCAAATGTAGTCGGAACGGCCCTTTTACAAAGACAAATACCCTTATATCTGGAAAAGTGTCATTCCGACTACATTTGATGGGGCTCTCGTTTATGCCAAAAATCCCAACCCAAGTGGCACTTATCGTCCCGGGTGTCCCCAAAGCCTGTAGGGACACTTTATGCCATTCGGGCTTGGATTTGTGGGACATGCAGCCTACATGAGAGCCCTATCAAATGTAGTCGGGACGGCCCTTTTTCGTCACCATATATGGTGCAATTAGATCTAAATGTGCTACAGCCACCAGATTTGGTACACTGGGTCTGTGGCTTCATATGAACACACACACCAAGTTTGGTGGGGCTAGCCCCTCAAATTGTGAAATTTTGGTATCTCAGGCAAACTGAGGCAATGTCATTGAATTTGCCCAAAAATCAAAGTCATCCGATTTGGTTGAAAGTTTGCACACCTGTTTGGCTGTTCCCAGGTATGCCCCCTCATAAGTGTCAACCTCCTAGCCCAGAGCCTACTCTAGATATTGTAAGGGACGTCTGGGAACAGAAGGGCCGATCGGGCTGGGATTTTTGGACTAAACGAGACCCCAGTCAAATGTAGGTGGAACGTCCCTTTCTGAGTTCTAAGGATAAGCTCCCAAATGGCACTAATTGTGGGACATGCGGCCTACATGAGAGCTCCATCAAATGTAGTCGGAACGGCCCTTTTACAAAGACAAATACCCTTATATCTGGAAAAGTGTCATTCCGACTACATTTGATGGGGCTCTCGTTTATGCCAAAAATCCCAACCCTATTGGCACTTATCGTCCCGGTTGTCCCCAAAGCCTGTAGGGACACTTTATGCCATTTGGGCTTGGATTTGTGGGCCATTTGGCCTACAAAGGGACATTAGGGGAAATGTCCCCGGAATGGCAGAATAGGCCCCATGTCACCGGGGACACAAAGGGACATTAGGGGAAATGTCCCCGGAATGGCAGAATAGGCCCCATGTCACCGGGGACACAAAGGGGCATTTGGGGGGCCGAATGGGTCAAATCGGGCCATTTGGGGGGACGAATCAGACCGAAAGGGACATCCGAGGGCCACCTCCGCAGACTTCAGGATTGACATTTTAAACTGCCATATCTCTTCAACCGTTCAATATCTCGCCCTCAAACGTAGATATCTTGGATCAGCGTTAAATTGTAGCGGAACAATATTTTTGGGACAAAAGTTGCCATTCAGGCAGTATGGTGTTGGGTGACATGAAATGTACTTGTGCAATTTGATCTAAATGTGCTACAGCCACCAAATTTGGTACACTGGGTCTGTGGCTTCATATGAACACACACACCAAGTATGGTGGGGCTAGCCCCTCAAATTGTGAAATTTGGTATCTCAGGCAAACTGAGGCAATGTCATTGAATTTGCTCAAAAATCAAAGTCATCCGATTTGGTTGAAAGTTTGCACACCTGTTTGGCTGTTCCCAGGTATGCCCCCTCATAAGTGTCAACCTCCTAGCCCAGAGCCTACTCTAGATATTGTATGGGACGTCTGGGAACAGAAGGGCCGATCGGGTTGGGATTTGTGGACTAAACGAGACCCCAGTCAAATGTAGGTGAAATGTCCCTTTCTGAGTCAGAAGGATAAGCTCCCAAATGGCACTAATTGAGGGACATCCGGCCTACATGAGAGCCCCATCAAATGTAGTCGGGACGGCCCTTTTACAAAGACAAATACCCATATAACTGGAAAAGTGTCATTCCAACTACATTTGATGGGGCTCTCGTTTATGCCAAAAATCCCAACCCAAGTGGCACTTATCGTCCCGGGTGTCCCCAAAGCCTGTAGGGACACTTTATGCCATTCGGGCTTGGATTTGTGGGACATGCAGCCTACATGAGAGCCCTATCATATGTAGTCGGGACGGCCCTTTTTTGTCACCATATATGGTGCAATTGGATCTAAATGTGCTACAGCCACCAGATTTGGTACACAGGGCCTGTGGCTTCATATGAACACACACACCAAGTTTGGTGGGGCTAGCCCCTCAAATTGTGAAATTTTGGTATCTCAGGCAAACTGAGGCAATGTCATTGAATTTGCCCAAAAATCAAAGTCATCCGATTTGGTTGAAAGTTTGCACACCTGTTTGGCTGTTCCCAGGTATGCCCCCTCATAAGTGTCAACCTCCTAGCCCAGAGCCTACTCCAGATATTGTTTGGGAGGTCTGGGAACAGAAGGGCCGATCGGGTTGGGATTTTTGGACTAAACGAGACCCCAGTCAAATGTAGGTGGAACGTCCCTTTCTGAGTCAGAAGGATAAGCTCCCAAATGACACTAATTGAGGGACATGCGGCCTACATGAGAGCCCCATCAAATGTAGTCGGGACGGCCCTTTTTCGTCACCATATATGGTGCAATTGGATCTAAATGTCCTACAGCCACCAGATTTGGTACACAGGGTCTGTGGCTTCATATGAACACACACATCAAGTTTGGTGGGGCTAGCCCCTCAAATTGTGAAATTTTGGTATCTCAGGCAAACTGAGGCAATGTCATTGAATTTTCCCAAAAATCAAAGTCATCCGATTTGGTTGAAAGTTTGCACACCTGTTTGGCTGTTCCCAGGTATGCCCCCTCATAAGTGTCAACCTCCTAGCCCAGAGCCTACTCTAGATATTGTATGGGACGTCTGGCTACAGAAGGGCCGATCGGGCTGGGATTTTTGGACTAAACGAGACCCCAGTCAAATGTAGGTGGAACGTCCCTTTCTGAGTTCTAAGGATAAGCTCCCAAATGGCACTAATTGTGGGACATGCGGCCTACATGAGAGCTCCATCAAATGTAGTCGGAACGGCCCTTTTACAAAGACAAATACCCTTATATCTGGAAAAGTGTCATTCCGACTACATTTGATGGGGCTCTCGTTTATGCCAAAAATCCCAACCCAAGTGGCACTTATCGTCCCGGGTGTCCCCAAAGCCTGTAGGGACACTTTATGCCATTCGGGCTTGGATTTGTGGGACATGCAGCCTACATGAGAGCCCTATCAAATGTAGTCGGGACGGCCCTTTTTCGTCACCATATATGGTGCAATTAGATCTAAATGTGCTACAGCCACCAGATTTGGTACACTGGGTCTGTGGCTTCATATGAACACACACACCAAGTTTGGTGGGGCTAGCCCCTCAAATTGTGAAATTTTGGTATCTCAGGCAAACTGAGGCAATGTCATTGAATTTGCCCAAAAATCAAAGTCATCCGATTTGGTTGAAAGTTTGCACACCTGTTTGGCTGTTCCCAGGTATGCCCCCTCATAAGTGTCAACCTCCTAGCCCAGAGCCTACTCTAGATATTGTAAGGGACGTCTGGGAACAGAAGGGCCGATCGGGCTGGGATTTTTGGACTAAACGAGACCCCAGTCAAATGTAGGTGGAACGTCCCTTTCTGAGTTCTAAGGATAAGCTCCCAAATGGCACTAATTGTGGGACATGCGGCCTACATGAGAGCTCCATCAAATGTAGTCGGAACGGCCCTTTTACAAAGACAAATACCCTTATATCTGGAAAAGTGTCATTCCGACTACATTTGATGGGGCTCTCGTTTATGCCAAAAATCCCAACCCTATTGGCACTTATCGTCCCGGTTGTCCCCAAAGCCTGTAGGGACACTTTATGCCATTTGGGCTTGGATTTGTGGGCCATTTGGCCTACAAAGGGACATTAGGGGAAATGTCCCCGGAATGGCAGAATAGGCCCCATGTCACCGGGGACACAAAGGGACATTAGGGGAAATGTCCCCGGAATGGCAGAATAGGCCCCATGTCACCGGGGACACAAAGGGGCATTTGGGGGGCCGAATGGGTCAAATCGGGCCATTTGGGGGGACGAATCAGACCGAAAGGGACATCCGAGGGCCACCTCCGCAGACTTCAGGATTGACATTTTAAACTGCCATATCTCTTCAACCGTTCAATATCTCGCCCTCAAACGTAGATATCTTGGATCAGCGTTAAATTGTAGCGGAACAATATTTTTGGGACAAAAGTTGCCATTCAGGCAGTATGGTGTTGGGTGACATGAAATGTACTTGTGCAATTTGATCTAAATGTGCTACAGCCACCAGATTTGGTACACAGGGTCTGTGGCTTCATATGAACACACACACCAAGTTTGGTGGGGCTAGCCCCTCAAATTGTGAAATTTTGGTATCTCAGGCAAACTGAGGCAATGTCATTGAATTTGCCCAAAAATCAAAGTCATCCGATTTGGTTGAAAGTTTGCACACCTGTTTGGCTGTTCCCAGGTATGCCCCCTCATAAGTGTCAACCTCCTAGCCCAGAGCCTACTCTAGATATTGTATGGGACGTCTGGGAACAGAAGGGCCGATCGGGCTGGGATTTTTGGACTAAACGAGACCCCAGTCAAATGTAGGTGGAACGTCCCTTTCTGAGTTCTAAGGATAAGCTCCCAAATGGCACTAATTGTGGGACATGCGGCCTACATGAGAGCTCCATCAAATGTAGTCGGAACGGCCCTTTTACAAAGACAAATACCCTTATATCTGGAAAAGTGTCATTCCGACTACATTTGATGGGGCTCTCGTTTATGCCAAAAATCCCAACCCACGTGGCACTTATCGTCCCGGGTGTCCCCAAAGCCTGTAGGGACACTTTATGCCATTCGGGCTTGGATTTGTGGGACATGCAGCCTACATGAGAGCCCTATCAAATGTAGTCGGGACGGCCCTTTTTCGTCACCATATATGGTGCAATTAGATCTAAATGTGCTACAGCCACCAGATTTGGTACACAGGGTCTGTGGCTTCATATGAACACACACACCAAGTTTGGTGGGGCTAGCCCCTCAAATTGTGAAATTTTGGTATCTCAGGCAAACTGAGGCAATGTCATTGAATTTGCCCAAAAATCAAAGTCATCCGATTTGGTTGAAAGTTTGCACACCTGTTTGGCTGTTCCCAGGTATGCCCCCTCATAAGTGTCAACCTCCTAGCCCAGAGCCTACTCTAGATATTGTATGGGACGTCTGGGAACAGAAGGGCCGATCGGGCTGGGATTTTTGGACTAAACGAGACCCCAGTCAAATGTAGGTGGAACGTCCCTTTCTGAGTTCTAAGGATAAGCTCCCAAATGGCACTAATTGTGGGACATGCGGCCTACATGAGAGCTCCATCAAATGTAGTCGGAACGGCCCTTTTACAAAGACAAATACCCTTATATCTGGAAAAGTGTCATTCCGACTACATTTGATGGGGCTCTCGTTTATGCCAAAAATCCCAACCCACGTGGCACTTATCGTCCCGGGTGTCCCCAAAGCCTGTAGGGACACTTTATGCCATTCGGGCTTGGATTTGTGGGACATGCAGCCTACATGAGAGCCCTATCATATGTAGTCGGGACGGCCCTTTTTCGTCACCATATATGGTGCGATTAGATCTAAATGTGCTACAGCCACCAGATTTGGTACACAGGGTCTGTGGCTATATATGAACACACACACCAAGTTTGGTGTCTCAAGCAAAGTGAGGCAATGTCATTGAATTAGCCACAAATCCCCAACCAAATGGCAGCAATTGCTGTCATTTTTATTTAATACCTTATTTGTGGAATGAGCAGGACATTGATTGATAGTAAAAATATCAATTTTTATTTATTATATAATATAAAAACACACAGAACAATCAGAACAATCACAGCAATCACAATTTAAAATTGAACATTATCTATAAAAACACACAGAACAATCAGAACAATCACAGCAATCACAATTTAAAATTTAACATTATCTATAAAAACACACAGAACAATCAGAACAATCACAGCAATCACAATTTAAAATTTAACATTATCTATAAAAACAAACAGAACAATCAGCACAATCACAACAATCACAACAATCACAACAATCAATCACTCATCAGTGTGTGTGTGTGCGTGGGACTGGTCTCTGTCCTTGTTGGCGAGTTTAAGCCGGAGTGACCTGTTCACTCGCGACCTCGTGACCCGCTGTCTGGCCCTCTCAGAAACTTCCCTGGCAGTCTTCACTAGCGGGCTGAGCTTCACGAATGGAAACATTTGACTCCGGGCCATCTTCTGTGGAGTCTGTTGAGGAAGCACAAAGAAAAATACATTCATGATTCGAGGTTTGTTTTTCACACAACTGTCATGTACTTTATTAAACAACATATCTTTACTTACACTTTCCAAATTGAGGGTGAAGGCCTCCTCCTCGACGAGATCGTCCATCTCGTCCTCTAAGCAGGAGCTGCCCGACTCCTGGTAGGGCACCTGGGTGTCGTCATCCGTCTCATCGCTATCCTCATCGGTCACTGCCTTCCTTTTTCGTTGCGCAGATTCCTCGGACTTGGCAGGTGTGCCTGCATCACTTGCTTCCACGTTGTCAGGGGATGGCTGGATGACAGCCTCAAACATGCTCCTCAGGCCTTTGACCTGCGCCTTGTCCAGGGTTATCGAATAAAATCTGTCCGCTACGCCGGTGGAGTGGCACATCAGCTTTGCCAGCTGGTCCCGCACTTCCTTATTGTGGTAGTTCTTGGCCTGGAGACAGTAGAGAAGAGGAGCACAAAATGTTTTTACTTGTTAGTAAAGCCAGCCAAGTATTGTTGTAATAAAGCACCATGGGGAGAGTGACTGAAACAATTAACTTACATGTCCAGAGACTGCAGTCCGCAGGTCGGTGAAGGTGGGCCTCCCAGGCAGGCCCATCTCCGCCCACGCCGTCTGCATATATCGAACCAGATTCTTTACTGGCCCACGGCCAGCCGTGATGAACACCAGGTCGCTGGTGGGCCTGCACATGGTGCGCAGCTTAATCCATTTCTCCAACCAGGAGAACTCAAGAGATGTCAGGTACAGCTGGGCTGCCCCAAAAGCCCGGCTGGTTTTGTGCTCGTCAATCTGCAATACACAGAAAACAACATCAAACATTGAAAATGAACTACACACAGTTGATGAGGCACTTGAGTGTAGAACCTGGTACATACAGAAATGAGGTGGCCGTCGCCTACTAGATCCTCCTTGGCCCTCATGACCTCCGCCACCTTCATGTTGGTCAAGACACCCGGCCGATGGCCGACCAGGCTGCACACCATTACCGAAAAATATCCGTAGAAGGTGTAACGGAGGGAGGGGTTTTTATTGGATTCCATTTCATCTGAGGACAGGGCAAAAGAGAGAAGTAAACACAGCACCTTCAGCACATTGGAGAGAAACACAGGTTGATTTACATCTATATCTCTGTGTCGTGCGTTCGGATAGGCCAACTGTCTTACCCAGTATCGTCGGGATCTTCACGCTGGCCAGCTGCTGGCACTTGAAGAGGGAGTCTTTGGAGATGATGCGCTTCATTTTCTCCGCCTTTACCTTTTGCTGGTGAAGCAACACTGGAACGCCCATGTCAATCAAGCTGCCGCCTACTGCCCTGACCACCTCCGTGATCTCTGTCTTCGAGAGCCTGCAGTGCAGGGCAGGAGTCTCGGCGAAGTACTGCATGAACTGGTGGATGTTGCGCATATAAAAATTGGCGGTGGTTACGGCCTTCCCCTTCTCCTCTATGTGGCTGGCATACCTGTAGAAAGAAACACTGCGATTTATTCGCTGTTCACATCAGTCTTGTGTCATAAGCGCTCAATTTGCATGGGGAAACAATGCTTACCTCTTGATCCTCTCCATGTCATACAGGAACCTCCAGGTAGCGATTCTGGTCTTGCCCCGCGACATGTAATAAAGAAAGGACCTCACCCTGGAGGTCTTGGACAGGGCGTTGTCTTTCTTTTTTGTGTTTGCACGTGATCCCTCGTGAAAACTCTTGTATTTCTCCAGGTAGGTAACTGTGATGAGAAATTCAAAACAATTTTGTTTTTAATTTAACATTGATATAGAATCTTAAACCACACACACAGAATGTACTTTTCCTTCTCACCAATCGACTCTGGAAGAGGGAGGTTACGCATTCCCGGGCCTCTCCCGCTGCCCCTGAATGCAGATATTTTAGATTTTTCCTTCTTCTGCTGCGTGGCAGGTGTTGCTGCACTGCTGGGCCCGGCCTCTGCCCCATCCTCCTGCACCATCCACAGACCTCTCCTGCTGCCCCTGGATGTGTTGCTGGGCCCGGCCTCTTCCTCTGAACACTCCTCCTCCTCAACCACCTCCTCCTCCTCAACCACCTCCTCCTCCTCAACCACCTCCTCTTCCTTAACCACCTCCTCCTGCTCAACCACCTCCTTCTCCTCAACCACCTCCTCCGCTCCCTCAACCACCTCCTCCTCCTGCGCCTCCGGCATCTCCTGAGAAAGAAGAAAAACAGAAATACAGAGGGTATAATTACTATTGTTATTTTGACAACCAGTATGATGCTTCTCATCTTCCAGCCAGCCGCACTCACTGTTTTTGTTGACCGACGTGATTGCCTGATGAGCCGCTGGTTGAGCTTCAGCAATTGTGTCATCTCGAGCTCCACTCGCCCAAGCCTCTTCTTCAGATCACCCATCTCTGCACATCTTTGCAGGCATTTAGGTCTGTCACAAGCCTCCTCCTCTTCCTCCACCTCCTCCTCTCTGAGCATGTGCTCGTCAATGTCCTCGGGCTCCAGGTCCAGCATCGTCACCATGGGAATCGCCGGGTTAGATTCCCGGAGCTTTCCCAGCAGCTTGACACTGGCCGAGTAATGTGCTGTACTCAGCTTGCTTTTCACTCCATCCTTGTCCAGCTCCGGGTGGCCCTGGTTCAGGTGTTTGTCCAGTCTAGAGCTCTCGTAGGGACAGCCCAAGACGGGACACTTTTCGTGACGGATGTTGACCCTTCCCGTTGAGAGGGCCAGCAGTATTTTGCGCTCCTCAAGGTTGATGACATAGTGCCCCCTTTTCAGGTGATGGGGCATGGCTGCATATACCTTTGAGCAAAGTGGGCAAGCGGTCACGATCTTTGGTCTCGTCATCTGAAAGATAAAGTAAGGCAAAAGAAAGAAAGGTATTGAAAAAAAACTTCGAAAAATAAAAACTTCAAAAAAAACTACTTCGAAAAATAAAAACTTCGAAAAAGAAGTACTTTGGAAAAGAATACTTCGAAAAACAAATACTTTGGAAAAAATACTTCGAAAATACTTTGAATATTAAATAATACTTTAAAAATAACTACTTTCTTGAAAAAATGACTATATTAACCAAAAATAAGCTTTATTGACAATATTAAACTTATTTAAAACAAATTTAAATCATAAATCAATCATTTCATTAATGTTTAAATATAAACTACACTTTAACGATATTTCAGCAGTTTAACTTGGACTTTTATCACAACTAAATCTGTTAGTCAATGAACAGCAATGAATCCACAATCCAAAATGGCGGCCTGCACAGAAGCCACATGTCACAGCGTAACACATGTGACAGTAGAATTACAGCCACCTATGTAATTACATGTTTACACTCATAATTACTTCACTTCTACTGAATTAACAATTAGCAGATAATCAGCCCAGGCATTCAGACATTTAGCCATGAAATTACCAGGAGGATGGGAGCAGATGCAAATCAAACTTACCTTGTCAATGGTCTGCTGTAAAATGTGAAACCTGCAGAGGGTCACACAAGGGTCCTGCCCTGGGCTGGGCAGGGCTCTGTTCTCATTGGTTGATGTTTAGTGGCCTTCAGGTGAAATCAGACCTTTAGATGTTTTGAGATTACATTAAATACCTTTAGGCTCGGAAGCAGAATATCTCCACAACCCTTTGGGCTAGGACGCTATAATTTTCACAGTAATTCAACCGTGACCCATAGATTACATATTGTGAATATCAAAGGTAAATTGCATACACTTTTTCCATAATAATTTATGGCATTTTGACATTATTTCGAGATTATTTTGCATCTATACCCCAGAAAACAATGGATTACGTGGCTGGAA
The DNA here is from genome assembly GCF_949748355.1 of Melanostigma gelatinosum. NCBI lineage: Eukaryota > Metazoa > Chordata > Actinopteri > Perciformes > Zoarcidae > Melanostigma > Melanostigma gelatinosum. The sequence goes on along the minus strand of NW_027635177.1, from coordinate 480,502 downwards.
ATTTCTCAGTAATTCAACCTTTTCCCACAGATTAAATGGTATGAATGTCAATGCGAAATTCAATACACTTTCTGCGTAGTGAATTACGGAGTTTTTACCACATTATAGCTTAAGGTATACTTTTTTAATTGACTAATACCCATAGAACAAGTCATCCGATTTGGTTGAAAGTTTGCACACCTGTTTGGCTGTTCCCAGGTATGCCCCCTCATAAGTGTCAACCTCCTAGCCCAGAGCCTACTCTAGATATTGTTTGGGAGGTCTGGGAACAGAAGGGCCGATCGGGTTGGGATTTTTGGACTAAACGAGACCCCAGTCATATGTAGGTGAAATGTCCCTTTCTGAGTCATAAGGATGATATGGCCTTCAACAGTCTTTTCTCTGAAAATGTACACTTTAATTCAAAGTAGAGATTTGATTCCTTTTCCCCTTTAAAGATGGGCTTGTGAATATGAATTCCCCCAAATTTAGCTGTCATAGCTGCAAGATAAGGTCCCCAAACACAAAGGTCAAAATTGAGGCATATGACCTCATCTTTCGGCCTGTTTTGGCAAGTGAGAAACGGGCCATTAAATCGCAGTGAAAGGTTGGAAGTGCCTGATTTTTGCATAAATCAGTCGCCTGTGATAAGCTGATGCAGGATCTAAAGCGAGATATCTGTAGACCCTTGGGAAAGCTAACTTCCGGTAGCAGCATGCTAACGACTTGAATCCAATTTCACCTTGAAGAGGGTCCTCTTATGTCCATCATATGTCAATTATGGAATGATAAGCCAGTTACAAGTGTTTTTATTGCACCCAACAGAAACAGCAACATGTACACATCATTAAGAGTCTTTTAATTCATTAAAAATACTTTAAAGCAAGATAGAGCAATACATTGTTTTTGTGAATTAAGAGAGGGTTGTGTAGGTTAAATGATCCAAATCTAGAGGTCGTAGCTGCAAGTTAAGGTTCCCAAAAACAGCCCCAAAGGTCATAATTGAGGCATATGAACTCATTTTTCGGCCTGTTTTGGCAAGTGAGAAACGGGCCATTAAATCGCAGTGAAAGGTTGGAACTGCCTGATTTTTGCATAAATCAGTCGCCTGTGATAAGCTGATGCAGGATCTAAAGCGAGATATCTGTAGACCCTTGGGAAAGCTAACTTCCGGTAGCAGCATGCTAACGACTTGAATCCAATTTCACCTTGAAGAGGGTCCTCTTATGTCCATCATATGTCAATTCTGGAATGATAAGCCAGTTACAAGTGTTTTTATTGCACCCAACAGAAACAGCAACATGTACACATCATTAAGAGTCTTTTAATTCATTAAAAATACTTTAAAGCAAGATAGAGCAATACATTGTTTTTGTGAATGAAGAGAGGGTCGTGTAGGTTAAATAATCCAAATCTAGAGGTCGTAGCTGCAAGTTAAGGTTCCCAAAAACAGCCCCAAAGGTCAAAATTGAGTCATATGACCTCATCTTTTGGCCTGTTTTGGCAAGTGAGAAACGGGCCATTAAATCGTAGTGAAAGGTTGGAACTGCCTGATTTTTACATAAATCAGTCGTCTGTGATAAGGTGATGAAGGAGCTAAAGCGAGATATCTGTAGACCCTTGGGAAAGCTAACTTCCGGTAGCAGCATGCTAACGACTTGAATTCAATTGAACCTTGAAGAGGGTCCTGTATTGTCCATCATATGTGAATTTCATCAAAGAAGGCCATTTACAAGTGTTTCAAAATTGACCAATATTAAAAAGTGGTCAAAATCCAGATTTTACCAGTCTTTTCTCAATATTTGTATACTTTAAAAAGGGGTAGGGTTTTAAATCCTTTTCTGCTTCAAAGAGGGCCTCGTCACCATTACACACCTATAATCTGGGCCTCATAGCTGGAAGTTAAGGTCCCCAAAAACACCCACAAAGGGCTTAATTGGGCTTAATTGGGGCCTTATTCGCTTATTTTTTGCCATATGCAAGAATGGCCATAACTTATCAAATATGGGTCCTAGAACCCCCAGATTATGCACACACATTGTGGACAAGGCCTACAATAAGACCACGTGAAAAAAATCCCTCTAGATTATCTAGAACTGATTTTTGCCTGTATCAAACTCAGACTTCAGCATGGGGTACACGTCCCTAAGCTGTACACCCTGTCGTACTCTTGATGAGATCAGACCAATTTTTACTTCTGAATATGTCAGAGCCCTGCTTTTTTAATATGTTGTAGACAGGCCCCAATGAGGCACATTCAAGTTGGATGGGACTCCCTAGCACTTAGCATGCCTGCGCGGGAAGAGGGTCAGTTGGCCTACATTTGAATGGGGCATTTTGAAGGATAAAATTAATGGAAAGTGATTACCCAAACGGCCATCCTTCAACTTGTCATAACTTCTCACAACATGGTTGAATTTGATGGGCGATTGCATGACAACATTCCCCTTGATGACGTGAATGTGAAAATGGTGCAATAGAACCTGCAGACCCTCTGGAAAGCTATCTTCTGTTAGCAACGTGCTAATGCTACAAAACCAATCAATCCCAGTAGAGTGTTCAATTTTGTCCAAGAATTGTCAATTACATGTCAAAAATGTCATTTATTTGTGTTTTTAGGGGCCGGAATAAATCTCCCGCCGAAACCAAAGAGTGAAAACTGACCTTTGTTCTCAATCCGAAATGGCCCAAATTCCCATAGAAAGCAATGGGCTAGGACCATGAAAATTGAACCGTCAGTCGACCTTTGGCCAATGACCATGTGGTATGAAAATCAAGGGGAAATTACAAACACTTTTCCCATAGTGAATAATGGATTTCTCACCGAACTCGGCCCAAATTCCCATAGAAAGCAATGGGCTAGGACCATGAAAATTGAACCGTCAGTCGACCTTTGGCCAATGACCATGTGGTATGAAAATCAAGGGGAAATTACAAACACTTTTCCCATAGTGAATAATGGATTTCTCACCGAACTCGGCCCAAATTCCCATAGAAAGCAATGGGCTAGGACCCTGAAAATTGAACGGTCAGTCGACCTTTGGCCATTGACCATGTGGTATGAAAATCAAGGGGAAATTCCAAACACTTTTCCCATAGTGAATTATGGATTTCTCACCGAACTCGGCCCAAATTCCCATAGAAAGCAATGAGCTAGGACCCTGAAAATTGAACCGTCAGTCGACCTTTGGCCAATGACCATGTGGTATGAAAATCAAGGGGAAATTCCAAACACTTTTCCCATAGTGAATTATGGATTTCTCACCGAACTCGGCCCAAATTCCCATAGAAAGCAATTGGCTAGGACCCTGAAAGTTTATCAGTCAGTCGACCTTTGGCCAATGACCATGTGGTATGAAAATCAAGGGGAAATTCCATACACTTTCTGCGATGGTACACTTTCTGCTATGGTAAACTCCGTACACGTAGAAATTACGGCCTTTTGACTCAATTCTGCCTAAAGACACCTAGAAAACAATGGGCTAGGAGGCTGAAATTTTCACATTAAGTCAACCTCTGCCCCAAGATGAAATGGTGTGAATATCAACGGGAAATTCTGTACAGTTTTCCCATAGTGATTCATGGCATTTTACATTTATTATTAAATGTCCACTTTAATTCAAAGTAGAAATTTGATTCCTTTTCTCCTTCAAAGAGGGGCTCGTCTCCATTACACACCAATAATCTGGGCCTCGTAGCTGCAAGTTAAGGTCCCCAAAAACAGCCCCAAAGGTCAAAATTGAGGCATATGACCTCATCTTTCGGCCTGTTTTGGCAAGTGAGAAACGGCCCATTAAATCGTAGTAAAAGGTTGGAACTGCCTGATTCTTGCATAAATCAGTCGCCTGTGATAAGGTGATGCAGGATCTAAAGCGAGATATCTGTAGACCCTTGGGAAAGCTAACTTCCGGTAGCAGCATGCTAACGACTTGAATCCAATTTCACCTTGAAGAGGGTCCTCTTATGTCCATCATATGTCAATTATGGAATGATAAGCCAGTTACAAGTGTTTTTATTGCACCCAACAGAAACAGCAACATATACACATCATTAAGAGTCTTTTAATTCATTAAAAATACTTTAAAGCAAGATAGAGGAATACATTGTTTTTGTGAATGAAGGGAGGGTCGTGTAGGTTAAATGGTCCAAATCTAGAGGTCGTATCTGCAAGATAAGGTCCCCAAAAACAGCCCCAAAGGTCAAAATTGAGGCATATGACCTCATCTTTCGGCCTGTTTTGGCAAGTGAGAAACGGCCCATTAAATCGTAGTAAAAGGTTGGAACTGCCTGATTTTTGCATAAATCAGTCGCCTGTGATAAGGTGATGCAGGATCTAAAGCGAGATATCTGTAGACCCTTGGGAAAGCTAACTTCCGGTAGCAGCATGCTAACGACTTGAATCCACTTGAACCTTGAAGAGGGTCCTGTACTGTCCATCATATTTGAATTTCATCAAAGAAGGCCATTTACAAGTGTTTGAAAATTGACCAATATTAAAAAGTGGTCAAAATCCAGATTTTACCAGTCTTTTCTCAAACTTTTTATACTTTAAAAAGGGGTAGGGTTTTAAATCCTTTTCTGCTTCAAAGAGGGGCTCGTCACCATTACACACCTATAATCTGGGCCTCATAGCTGCAAGTTAAGGTCCCCAAAAACACCCACAAAGGGCTTAATTGGGCTTAATTGGGGCCTTATTCGCTTATTTTTTGCCATATGCAAGAATGGCCATAACTTATCAAATATGGGTCCTAGAACCCCCAAATTGTGCACACACATTGTGGACAAGGCCTACAATATGACCACCTGAAAAAAATCCCTCTAGATTATCTAGAACTGATTTTTGCCTGTATCAAACTCAGACTTCAGCATGGGGTACACGTCCTTAAGCTGTACACCCTGTCGTACTCTTGATGAGATCAGACCAATTTTTACTTCTGAAGATGTCAGAGCCCTGCTTTTTTAATATGTTGTAGACAGGCCCCAATGAGGCACATTCAAGTTGGATGGGACTCCCTAGCACTTAGCATGCCTGCGCGGGAAGAGGGGCAGTTGGCCTACATTTGAATGGGTCCATTTTGAAGGATGAAATGAATGGAAAGTGATTACCCAAACGGCCCATCCTTCAACTTGTCATAACTTCTCACAACATGGTTAAATTTGAAGGGAGATTGCATGACAACATTGCCCTTGATGACGTGAATGTGAAAATGGTGCAATAGAACCTGCAGACCCTCTGGAAAGCTATCTTCTGTTAGCAACGTGCTAATGCTACAAAACCAATCAATCCCAGTAGAGTGTTCAATTTTGTCCAAGAATTGTCAACTACATGTCAAAAATGTCATTCATTTGTGTTTTTAGGGGCCGGCAAAAATCTCCCGCCGAAACCAAAGAGTGAAAACTGAGGGAAAACTGACCTTTGTTCTCAATCCGAAATGGCCCATTTTCCAAAAAGGGACATTCCGACTACATTTGAATGGAAAGTATTGAATGTCATAACTTCTCAGAAAAGGGTTGGAACTGTGT
>NW_027635177.1:447500-467500 GCF_949748355.1 Melanostigma gelatinosum | reverse complement strand
ACCTTGGTCGGATGTCCTCGGCTCGACCTCTCCTTGAATTTCTCTGGACGGCCTTTTTCTGAAAACTGAGTTTCTGTAATCGTGCGCCAGGTGATTTGGTCACCACCTCTGAGAATGGTCAAAAACGGGAGATGGGGGAGAAGCGCTGATCCTGTCTGCGCTTGCTGCTGAGGTGCCTTGGTGACCCCCTCTGAGAATGGTCAAAAACGGGAGATGGGGGAGAAGCGCCGATCCTGTCTGCGCATCATGCTGCTCGAGGTGCCTTGGTGACCCCCTCTGAGAATGGTCAAAAACGGGAGATGGGGGAGAAGCGCCGATCCTGTCTGCGCATCATGCTGCTCGAGGTGCCTTGGTGACCCCCTCTGAGAATGGTCAAAAACGGGAGATGGGGGAGAAGCGCCGATCCTGTCTGCGCTTGCTGCTGAGGTGCCTTGGTGACCCCCTCTGAGAATGGTCAAAAACGGGAGATGGGGGAGAAGCGCCGATCCTGTCTGCGCTTGCTGCTGAGGTGCCTTGGTGACCCCCTCTGAGAATGGTCAAAAACGGGAGATGGGGGAGAAGCGCCGATCCTGTCTGCGCTTGCTGCTGAGGTGCCTTGGTGACCCCCTCTGAGAATGGTCAAAAACGGGAGATGGGGGAGAAGCGCCGATCCTGTCTGCGCTTGCTGCTGAGGTGCCTTGGTGACCCCCTCTGAGAATGGTCAAAAACGGGAGATGGGGGAGAAGCGCCGATCCTGTCTGCGCTTGCTGCTGAGGTGCCTTGGTGACCCCCTCTGAGAATGGGCAAAAACGGGAGATGGGGGAGAAGCGCCGATCCTGTCTGCGCTTGCTGCTGAGGTGCCTTGGTGACCCCCTCTGAGAATGGGCAAAAACGGGAGATGGGGGAGAAGCGCCGATCCTGTCTGCGCTTGCTGCTGAGGTGCCTTGGTGACCCCCTCTGAGAATGGTCAAAAACGGGAGATGGGGGAGAAGCGCCGATCCTGTCTGCGCTTGCTGCTGAGGTGCCTTGGTGACCCCCTCTGAGAATGGTCAAAAACGGGAGATGGGGGAGAAGCGCCGATCCTGTCTGCGCTTGCTGCTGAGGTGCCTTGGTGACCCCCTCTGAGAATGGTCAAAAACGGGAGATGGGGGAGAAGCGCCGATCCTGTCTGCGCTTGCTGCTGAGGTGCCTTGGTGACCCCCTCTGAGAATGGTCAAAAACGGGAGATGGGGGAGAAGCGCCGATCCTGTCTGCGCTTGCTGCTGAGGTGCCTTGGTGACCCCCTCTGAGAATGGTCAAAAACGGGAGATGGGGGAGAAGCGCCGATCCTGTCTGCGCTTGCTGCTGAGGTGCCTTGGTGACCCCCTCTGAGAATGGTCAAAAACGGGAGATGGGGGAGAAGCGCCGATCCTGTCTGCGCTTGCTGCTGAGGTGCCTTGGTGACCCCCTATGAGAATGGTCAAAAACGGGAGATGGGGGAGAAGCGCCGATCCTGTCTGCGCTTGCTGCTCGAGGTGCCTTGGTGACCCCCTATGTAAATGGGAAAAAAAACGGGAGAGGGGACAGGCACTGACAGCTTCGGCGCTTGCTGACCGAGCAGGTGCCTTGCTGGGCTAACGATAGAAATTGACAGACAAATAAACAGACACCCACAGCCGAAGTTGCACGCGGTCAAAGTCGCACATGTCGATCCGATTTGCAGTCTCCTTGGAGCGGCTGAGACACTTCCATCGCTGCCTTTAAGACAAAACTTACAGCACCTGGTATTCCCAGGCAGTCTCCCATTCAAGTACTAACCAGGCCCGGCTGTGCTTAGCTTCCGAGATCAGACGAGATCGGGCGCATCAGAGAGGTATGGCCGTAAGCCGTAGGGTTAGTGCATGTCACCCAGACAAGGGGCACATTTCCTGGGCAAAGTACCTGCACAACACCTCCCTGGAACACTATGCACCCTCCTGCAGCTCATCTCCCCCGAATATGTGGGCTTAAAGCAGGCTGAAAAGCAAGTGATATTGCGGTAGTAACACCCAGAACATAGTACCCCAGGAAAGAGGCTTCATGCCTGGGGAAATTACCTCCAGCATGCACCCCAGGAAAGAGGCTTCATGCCTGGGTAAAGCACCTCCAGCATGCACCCCAGGAAAGAGGCTGCATTCCTGGGTAAAGCACCTCCAGCATGCCTCCCTGGAACACTATGCACCCTCCTGCATCTCATCTCCCCCCCAATATGTGGGCTTAAAGCAGGCTGAAAAGCAAGTGATATTGAGGTAGTAACACCCAGAACATGGTACCCCAGAAAAGAGGCTTCATGCCTGGGGAAATTACCTCCAGCATGCACCCCAGGAAAGAGGCTTCATGCCTGGGTAAAGCACATCCAGCAACACCCAGAACATGGTACCCCAGGAAAGAGGCTGCATGCCTGGGTAAAGCACCTCCAGCATGCCTCCCTGGAACACTCTGCACCCTCCTGCATCTCATCTCCCCCCCCAATATGTGGGCTTAAAGCAGGCTGAAAAGCAAGTGATATTGAGGTAGTAACACCCAGAACATGTTACCCCAGGAAAGAGGCTTCATGCCTGGGGAAAGCACCTCCAGCATGCACCCCAGGAAAGAGGCTGCATGCCTGGGTGAAGCACATCCAGCATGCCTCCAGAACATGGTACCCCAGGAAAGGGGCTGCATTCCTGGGTAAAGCACCTCCAGCATGCCTCCAGAACATGGTACCCCAGGGAAGAGGCTGCATTCCTGGCTAAAGCACATCCAGCATGCCTCCAGAACATGGTACCCCAGGAAAGGGGCTGCATTCCTGGGTAAAGCACCTCCAGCATGCCTCCAGAACATGGTACCCCAGAAAAGAGGCTGCATTCCTGGCTAAAGCACATCCAGCATGCACCCCAGGAAAGAGGCTGCATTCCTGGGTAAAGCACCTCCAGCATGCCTCCCTGGAACACTATGCACCCTCCTGCAGCTCATCTCTCCCCCAATATGTGGGCTTAAAGCAGGCTGAAAAGCAAGTGATATTGAGGTAGTAACACCCAGAACATGGTACCCCAGGAAAGAGGCTTCATGCCTGGGTAAAGCACCTCCAGCATGCCTCCCTGGAACACTATGCACCCTCCTGCAGCTCATCTCCCCCGAATATGTGGGCTTAAAGCAGGCTGAAAAGCAAGTGATATTGAGGTAGTAACACCCAGAACATGGTACCCCAGAAAAGAGGCTGCATTCCTGGCTAAAGCACCTCCATCATGCCTCCCTGGAACACTCTGCACCCTCCTGCAGCTCATCTCTCCCCCAATATGTGGGCTTAAAGCAGGCTGAAAAGCAAGTGATATTGAGGTAGTAACACCCAGAACATGGTACCCCAGGAAAGAGGCTTCATGCCTGGGTAAAGCACCTCCAGCATGCCTCCCTGGAACACTATGCACCCTCCTGCAGCTCATCTCCCCCGAATATGTGGGCTTAAAGCAGGCTGAAAAGCAAGTGATATTGAGGTAGTAACACCCAGAACATGGTACCCCAGAAAAGAGGCTGCATTCCTGGCTAAAGCACCTCCAGCATGCCTCCCTGGAACACTCTGCACCCTCCTGCAGCTCATCTCTCCCCCAATATGTGGGCTTAAAGCAGGCTGAAAAGCAAGTGATATTGAGGTAGTAACACCCAGAACATGGTACCCCAGGAAAGAGGCTTCATGCCTGGGTAAAGCACCTCCAGCATGCCTCCCTGGAACACTATGCACCCTCCTGCAGCTCATCTCCCCCGAATATGTGGGCTTAAAGCAGGCTGAAAAGCAAGTGATATTGAGGTAGTAACACCCAGAACATGGTACCCCAGAAAAGAGGCTGCATTCCTGGCTAAAGCACCTCCAGCATGCCTCCCTGGAACACTCTGCACCCTCCTGCAGCTCATCTCTCCCCCAATATGTGGGCTTAAAGCAGGCTGAAAAGCAAGTGATATTGAGGTAGTAACACCCAGAACATGGTACCCCAGGAAAGAGGCTTCATGCCTGGGTAAAGCACCTCCAGCATGCCTCCCTGGAACACTATGCACCCTCCTGCAGCTCATCTCCCCCCGAATATGTGGGCTTAAAGCAGGCTGAAAAGCAAGTGATATTGAGGTAGTAACACCCAGAACATGGTACCCCAGAAAAGAGGCTGCATTCCTGGCTAAAGCACCTCCAGCATGCCTCCCTGGAACACTCTGCACCCTCCTGCATCTCATCTCCCCCCAATATGTGGGCTTAAAGCAGGCTGAAAAGCAAGTGATATTGAGGTAGTAACACCCAGAACATGGTACCCCAGGAAAGAGGCTTCATGCCTGGGTAAAGCACCTCCAGCATGCCTCCCTGGAACACTCTGCACCCTCCTGCAGCTCATCTCCCCCCAATATGTGGGCTTAAAGCAGGCTGAAAAGAAAGTGATATTGAGGTAGTCACACCCAGAACATGGTACCCCAGAAAAGAGGCTGCATTCCTGGCTAAAGCACCTCCAGCATGCCTCCCTGGAACACTCTGCACCCTCCTGCAGCTCATCTCCCCCCAATATGTGGCCTTACAGCAGGCTGAAAGGCAAGTGATATTGAGGTAGTAACACCCAGAACATGTTACCCCAGGAAAGAGGCTTCATTCCTGGGTAAAGCACCTCCACAACGCCACCCTGGACCTCCCTGCACCACCCTGCACCACCCTGCATCTCCCCCCAATATGTGCGCTTAAAGCAGGCTGAAGCGCGGGTAAACGGCGGGAGTAACTAGGACTCTCTTAAGGTAGAGTACCTGCACAACACCTCCCTGGAACACTAAGCACCCTCCTGCAGCTCATCTCCCCCGAATATGTGGGCTTAAAACAGGCTGATAAGCAAGTGATATTGAGGTAGTAACACCCAGAACATGTTACCCCAGGAAAGAGGCTTCATGCCTGGGAAATTACCTCCAGCATGCACCCCAGGAAAGAGGCTTCATGCCTGGGTGAAGCACATCCAGCAACACCCAGAACATGGTACCCCAGGAAAGAGGCTGCATGCCTGGGTGAAGCACATCCAGCATGCCTCCAGAACATGGTACCCCAGGAAAGGGGCTGCATTCCTGGGTAAAGCACCTCCAGCATGCCTCCAGAACATGGTACCCCAGAAAAGAGGCTGCATTCCTGGCTAAAGCACATCCAGCATGCACCCCAGGAAAGAGGCTGCATTCCTGGGTAAAGCACCTCCAGCATGCCTCCCTGGAACACTATGCACCCTCCTGCAGCTCATCTCTCCCCCAATATGTGGGCTTAAAGCAGGCTGAAAAGCAAGTGATATTGAGGTAGTAACACCCAGAACATGGTACCCCAGGAAAGAGGCTTCATGCCTGGGTAAAGCACCTCCAGCATGCCTCCCTGGAACACTATGCACCCTCCTGCAGCTCATCTCCCCCGAATATGTGGGCTTAAAGCAGGCTGAAAAGCAAGTGATATTGAGGTAGTAACACCCAGAACATGGTACCCCAGAAAAGAGGCTGCATTCCTGGCTAAAGCACCTCCAGCATGCCTCCCTGGAACACTCTGCACCCTCCTGCAGCTCATCTCTCCCCCAATATGTGGGCTTAAAGCAGGCTGAAAAGCAAGTGATATTGAGGTAGTAACACCCAGAACATGGTACCCCAGGAAAGAGGCTTCATGCCTGGGTAAAGCACCTCCAGCATGCCTCCCTGGAACACTATGCACCCTCCTGCAGCTCATCTCCCCCCGAATATGTGGGCTTAAAGCAGGCTGAAAAGCAAGTGATATTGAGGTAGTAACACCCAGAACATGGTACCCCAGAAAAGAGGCTGCATTCCTGGCTAAAGCACCTCCAGCATGCCTCCCTGGAACACTCTGCACCCTCCTGCATCTCATCTCCCCCCAATATGTGGGCTTAAAGCAGGCTGAAAAGCAAGTGATATTGAGGTAGTAACACCCAGAACATGGTACCCCAGGAAAGAGGCTTCATGCCTGGGTAAAGCACCTCCAGCATGCCTCCCTGGAACACTCTGCACCCTCCTGCAGCTCATCTCCCCCCAATATGTGGGCTTAAAGCAGGCTGAAAAGAAAGTGATATTGAGGTAGTCACACCCAGAACATGGTACCCCAGAAAAGAGGCTGCATTCCTGGCTAAAGCACCTCCAGCATGCCTCCCTGGAACACTCTGCACCCTCCTGCAGCTCATCTCCCCCCAATATGTGGCCTTACAGCAGGCTGAAAGGCAAGTGATATTGAGGTAGTAACACCCAGAACATGTTACCCCAGGAAAGAGGCTTCATTCCTGGGTAAAGCACCTCCACAACGCCACCCTGGACCTCCCTGCACCACCCTGCACCACCCTGCATCTCCCCCCAATATGTGCGCTTAAAGCAGGCTGAAGCGCGGGTAAACGGCGGGAGTAACTAGGACTCTCTTAAGGTAGAGTACCTGCACAACACCTCCCTGGAACACTAAGCACCCTCCTGCAGCTCATCTCCCCCGAATATGTGGGCTTAAAACAGGCTGATAAGCAAGTGATATTGAGGTAGTAACACCCAGAACATGTTACCCCAGGAAAGAGGCTTCATGCCTGGGAAATTACCTCCAGCATGCACCCCAGGAAAGAGGCTTCATGCCTGGGTGAAGCACATCCAGCAACACCCAGAACATGGTACCCCAGGAAAGAGGCTGCATGCCTGGGTGAAGCACATCCAGCATGCCTCCAGAACATGGTACCCCAGGAAAGGGGCTGCATTCCTGGGTAAAGCACCTCCAGCATGCCTCCAGAACATGGTACCCCAGAAAAGAGGCTGCATTCCTGGCTAAAGCACATCCAGCATGCACCCCAGGAAAGAGGCTGCATTCCTGGGTAAAGCACCTCCAGCATGCCTCCCTGGAACACTATGCACCCTCCTGCAGCTCATCTCTCCCCCAATATGTGGGCTTAAAGCAGGCTGAAAAGCAAGTGATATTGAGGTAGTAACACCCAGAACATGGTACCCCAGGAAAGAGGCTTCATGCCTGGGTAAAGCACCTCCAGCATGCCTCCCTGGAACACTATGCACCCTCCTGCAGCTCATCTCCCCCGAATATGTGGGCTTAAAGCAGGCTGAAAAGCAAGTGATATTGAGGTAGTAACACCCAGAACATGGTACCCCAGAAAAGAGGCTGCATTCCTGGCTAAAGCACCTCCATCATGCCTCCCTGGAACACTCTGCACCCTCCTGCAGCTCATCTCTCCCCCAATATGTGGGCTTAAAGCAGGCTGAAAAGCAAGTGATATTGAGGTAGTAACACCCAGAACATGGTACCCCAGGAAAGAGGCTTCATGCCTGGGTAAAGCACCTCCAGCATGCCTCCCTGGAACACTATGCACCCTCCTGCAGCTCATCTCCCCCGAATATGTGGGCTTAAAGCAGGCTGAAAAGCAAGTGATATTGAGGTAGTAACACCCAGAACATGGTACCCCAGAAAAGAGGCTGCATTCCTGGCTAAAGCACCTCCAGCATGCCTCCCTGGAACACTCTGCACCCTCCTGCAGCTCATCTCTCCCCCAATATGTGGGCTTAAAGCAGGCTGAAAAGCAAGTGATATTGAGGTAGTAACACCCAGAACATGGTACCCCAGGAAAGAGGCTTCATGCCTGGGTAAAGCACCTCCAGCATGCCTCCCTGGAACACTATGCACCCTCCTGCAGCTCATCTCCCCCGAATATGTGGGCTTAAAGCAGGCTGAAAAGCAAGTGATATTGAGGTAGTAACACCCAGAACATGGTACCCCAGAAAAGAGGCTGCATTCCTGGCTAAAGCACCTCCAGCATGCCTCCCTGGAACACTCTGCACCCTCCTGCAGCTCATCTCTCCCCCAATATGTGGGCTTAAAGCAGGCTGAAAAGCAAGTGATATTGAGGTAGTAACACCCAGAACATGGTACCCCAGGAAAGAGGCTTCATGCCTGGGTAAAGCACCTCCAGCATGCCTCCCTGGAACACTATGCACCCTCCTGCAGCTCATCTCCCCCCGAATATGTGGGCTTAAAGCAGGCTGAAAAGCAAGTGATATTGAGGTAGTAACACCCAGAACATGGTACCCCAGAAAAGAGGCTGCATTCCTGGCTAAAGCACCTCCAGCATGCCTCCCTGGAACACTCTGCACCCTCCTGCATCTCATCTCCCCCCAATATGTGGGCTTAAAGCAGGCTGAAAAGCAAGTGATATTGAGGTAGTAACACCCAGAACATGGTACCCCAGGAAAGAGGCTTCATGCCTGGGTAAAGCACCTCCAGCATGCCTCCCTGGAACACTCTGCACCCTCCTGCAGCTCATCTCCCCCCAATATGTGGGCTTAAAGCAGGCTGAAAAGAAAGTGATATTGAGGTAGTCACACCCAGAACATGGTACCCCAGAAAAGAGGCTGCATTCCTGGCTAAAGCACCTCCAGCATGCCTCCCTGGAACACTCTGCACCCTCCTGCAGCTCATCTCCCCCCAATATGTGGCCTTACAGCAGGCTGAAAGGCAAGTGATATTGAGGTAGTAACACCCAGAACATGTTACCCCAGGAAAGAGGCTTCATTCCTGGGTAAAGCACCTCCACAACGCCACCCTGGACCTCCCTGCACCACCCTGCACCACCCTGCATCTCCCCCCAATATGTGCGCTTAAAGCAGGCTGAAGCGCGGGTAAACGGCGGGAGTAACTAGGACTCTCTTAAGGTAGAGTACCTGCACAACACCTCCCTGGAACACTAAGCACCCTCCTGCAGCTCATCTCCCCCGAATATGTGGGCTTAAAACAGGCTGATAAGCAAGTGATATTGAGGTAGTAACACCCAGAACATGTTACCCCAGGAAAGAGGCTTCATGCCTGGGAAATTACCTCCAGCATGCACCCCAGGAAAGAGGCTTCATGCCTGGGTGAAGCACATCCAGCAACACCCAGAACATGGTACCCCAGGAAAGAGGCTGCATGCCTGGGTGAAGCACATCCAGCATGCCTCCAGAACATGGTACCCCAGGAAAGGGGCTGCATTCCTGGGTAAAGCACCTCCAGCATGCCTCCAGAACATGGTACCCCAGAAAAGAGGCTGCATTCCTGGCTAAAGCACATCCAGCATGCACCCCAGGAAAGAGGCTGCATTCCTGGGTAAAGCACCTCCAGCATGCCTCCCTGGAACACTATGCACCCTCCTGCAGCTCATCTCTCCCCCAATATGTGGGCTTAAAGCAGGCTGAAAAGCAAGTGATATTGAGGTAGTAACACCCAGAACATGGTACCCCAGGAAAGAGGCTTCATGCCTGGGTAAAGCACCTCCAGCATGCCTCCCTGGAACACTATGCACCCTCCTGCAGCTCATCTCCCCCGAATATGTGGGCTTAAAGCAGGCTGAAAAGCAAGTGATATTGAGGTAGTAACACCCAGAACATGGTACCCCAGAAAAGAGGCTGCATTCCTGGCTAAAGCACCTCCAGCATGCCTCCCTGGAACACTCTGCACCCTCCTGCAGCTCATCTCTCCCCCAATATGTGGGCTTAAAGCAGGCTGAAAAGCAAGTGATATTGAGGTAGTAACACCCAGAACATGGTACCCCAGGAAAGAGGCTTCATGCCTGGGTAAAGCACCTCCAGCATGCCTCCCTGGAACACTATGCACCCTCCTGCAGCTCATCTCCCCCCGAATATGTGGGCTTAAAGCAGGCTGAAAAGCAAGTGATATTGAGGTAGTAACACCCAGAACATGGTACCCCAGAAAAGAGGCTGCATTCCTGGCTAAAGCACCTCCAGCATGCCTCCCTGGAACACTCTGCACCCTCCTGCATCTCATCTCCCCCCAATATGTGGGCTTAAAGCAGGCTGAAAAGCAAGTGATATTGAGGTAGTAACACCCAGAACATGGTACCCCAGGAAAGAGGCTTCATGCCTGGGTAAAGCACCTCCAGCATGCCTCCCTGGAACACTCTGCACCCTCCTGCAGCTCATCTCCCCCCAATATGTGGGCTTAAAGCAGGCTGAAAAGAAAGTGATATTGAGGTAGTCACACCCAGAACATGGTACCCCAGAAAAGAGGCTGCATTCCTGGCTAAAGCACCTCCAGCATGCCTCCCTGGAACACTCTGCACCCTCCTGCAGCTCATCTCCCCCCAATATGTGGCCTTACAGCAGGCTGAAAGGCAAGTGATATTGAGGTAGTAACACCCAGAACATGTTACCCCAGGAAAGAGGCTTCATTCCTGGGTAAAGCACCTCCACAACGCCACCCTGGACCTCCCTGCACCACCCTGCACCACCCTGCATCTCCCCCCAATATGTGCGCTTAAAGCAGGCTGAAGCGCGGGTAAACGGCGGGAGTAACTAGGACTCTCTTAAGGTAGAGTACCTGCACAACACCTCCCTGGAACACTAAGCACCCTCCTGCAGCTCATCTCCCCCGAATATGTGGGCTTAAAACAGGCTGATAAGCAAGTGATATTGAGGTAGTAACACCCAGAACATGTTACCCCAGGAAAGAGGCTTCATGCCTGGGAAATTACCTCCAGCATGCACCCCAGGAAAGAGGCTTCATGCCTGGGTGAAGCACATCCAGCAACACCCAGAACATGGTACCCCAGGAAAGAGGCTGCATGCCTGGGTGAAGCACATCCAGCATGCCTCCAGAACATGGTACCCCAGGAAAGGGGCTGCATTCCTGGGTAAAGCACCTCCAGCATGCCTCCAGAACATGGTACCCCAGAAAAGAGGCTGCATTCCTGGCTAAAGCACATCCAGCATGCACCCCAGGAAAGAGGCTGCATTCCTGGGTAAAGCACCTCCAGCATGCCTCCCTGGAACACTATGCACCCTCCTGCAGCTCATCTCTCCCCCAATATGTGGGCTTAAAGCAGGCTGAAAAGCAAGTGATATTGAGGTAGTAACACCCAGAACATGGTACCCCAGGAAAGAGGCTTCATGCCTGGGTAAAGCACCTCCAGCATGCCTCCCTGGAACACTATGCACCCTCCTGCAGCTCATCTCCCCCGAATATGTGGGCTTAAAGCAGGCTGAAAAGCAAGTGATATTGAGGTAGTAACACCCAGAACATGGTACCCCAGAAAAGAGGCTGCATTCCTGGGTAAAGCACCTCCAGCATGCCTCCCTGGAACACTATGCACCCTCCTGCATCTCATCTCCCCCCCAATATGTGGGCTTAAAGCAGGCTGAAAAGCAAGTGATATTGAGGTAGTAACACCCAGAACATGGTACCCCAGAAAAGAGGCTTCATGCCTGGGGAAATTACCTCCAGCATGCACCCCAGGAAAGAGGCTTCATGCCTGGGTAAAGCACATCCAGCAACACCCAGAACATGGTACCCCAGGAAAGAGGCTGCATGCCTGGGTAAAGCACCTCCAGCATGCCTCCCTGGAACACTCTGCACCCTCCTGCATCTCATCTCCCCCCCCAATATGTGGGCTTAAAGCAGGCTGAAAAGCAAGTGATATTGAGGTAGTAACACCCAGAACATGTTACCCCAGGAAAGAGGCTTCATGCCTGGGGAAAGCACCTCCAGCATGCACCCCAGGAAAGAGGCTGCATGCCTGGGTGAAGCACATCCAGCATGCCTCCAGAACATGGTACCCCAGGAAAGGGGCTGCATTCCTGGGTAAAGCACCTCCAGCATGCCTCCAGAACATGGTACCCCAGGGAAGAGGCTGCATTCCTGGCTAAAGCACCTCCAGCATGCCTCCCTGGAACACTCTGCACCCTCCTGCAGCTCATCTCCCCCCAATATGTGGGCTTAAAGCAGGCTGAAAAGCAAGTGATAATGAGGTCGTAACACCCAGAACATGTTACCCCAGGAAAGAGGCTTCATTCTTGGGTAAAGCACCTCCACAACGCCACCCTGGACCTCCCTGCACCACCCTGCACCACCCTCCATCTCCTCCCAATATGTGTGCTTAAAGCAGGCTGAAGCGCGGGTAAACCGCGGGAGTAACTATGACTCTCTTAAGGTAGAGTACCTGCACAACACCTCCCTGGAACACTAAGCACCCTCCTGCAGCTCATCTCCCCCGAATATGTGGGCTTAAAACAGGCTGATAAGCAAGTGATATTGAGGTAGTAACACCCAGAACATGTTACCCCAGGAAAGAGGCTTCATGCCTGGGGAAAGCACCTCCAGCATGCACCCCAGGAAAGAGGCTGCATGCCTGGGTGAAGCACATCCAGCATGCCTCCAGAACATGGTACCCCAGGAAAGGGGCTGCATTCCTGGGTAAAGCACCTCCAGCATGCCTCCAGAACATGGTACCCCAGAAAAGAGGCTGCATTCCTGGCTAAAGCACATCCAGCATGCACCCCAGGAAAGAGGCTGCATTCCTGGGTAAAGCACCTCCAGCATGCCTCCCTGGAACACTATGCACCCTCCTGCAGCTCATCTCTCCCCCAATATGTGGGCTTAAAGCAGGCTGAAAAGCAAGTGATATTGAGGTAGTAACACCCAGAACATGGTACCCCAGGAAAGAGGCTTCATGCCTGGGTAAAGCACCTCCAGCATGCCTCCCTGGAACACTATGCACCCTCCTGCAGCTCATCTCCCCCGAATATGTGGGCTTAAAGCAGGCTGAAAAGCAAGTGATATTGAGGTAGTAACACCCAGAACATGGTACCCCAGAAAAGAGGCTGCATTCCTGGCTAAAGCACCTCCATCATGCCTCCCTGGAACACTCTGCACCCTCCTGCAGCTCATCTCTCCCCCAATATGTGGGCTTAAAGCAGGCTGAAAAGCAAGTGATATTGAGGTAGTAACACCCAGAACATGGTACCCCAGGAAAGAGGCTTCATGCCTGGGTAAAGCACCTCCAGCATGCCTCCCTGGAACACTATGCACCCTCCTGCAGCTCATCTCCCCCGAATATGTGGGCTTAAAGCAGGCTGAAAAGCAAGTGATATTGAGGTAGTAACACCCAGAACATGGTACCCCAGAAAAGAGGCTGCATTCCTGGCTAAAGCACCTCCAGCATGCCTCCCTGGAACACTCTGCACCCTCCTGCAGCTCATCTCTCCCCCAATATGTGGGCTTAAAGCAGGCTGAAAAGCAAGTGATATTGAGGTAGTAACACCCAGAACATGGTACCCCAGGAAAGAGGCTTCATGCCTGGGTAAAGCACCTCCAGCATGCCTCCCTGGAACACTATGCACCCTCCTGCAGCTCATCTCCCCCGAATATGTGGGCTTAAAGCAGGCTGAAAAGCAAGTGATATTGAGGTAGTAACACCCAGAACATGGTACCCCAGAAAAGAGGCTGCATTCCTGGCTAAAGCACCTCCAGCATGCCTCCCTGGAACACTCTGCACCCTCCTGCAGCTCATCTCTCCCCCAATATGTGGGCTTAAAGCAGGCTGAAAAGCAAGTGATATTGAGGTAGTAACACCCAGAACATGGTACCCCAGGAAAGAGGCTTCATGCCTGGGTAAAGCACCTCCAGCATGCCTCCCTGGAACACTATGCACCCTCCTGCAGCTCATCTCCCCCCGAATATGTGGGCTTAAAGCAGGCTGAAAAGCAAGTGATATTGAGGTAGTAACACCCAGAACATGGTACCCCAGAAAAGAGGCTGCATTCCTGGCTAAAGCACCTCCAGCATGCCTCCCTGGAACACTCTGCACCCTCCTGCATCTCATCTCCCCCCAATATGTGGGCTTAAAGCAGGCTGAAAAGCAAGTGATATTGAGGTAGTAACACCCAGAACATGGTACCCCAGGAAAGAGGCTTCATGCCTGGGTAAAGCACCTCCAGCATGCCTCCCTGGAACACTCTGCACCCTCCTGCAGCTCATCTCCCCCCAATATGTGGGCTTAAAGCAGGCTGAAAAGAAAGTGATATTGAGGTAGTCACACCCAGAACATGGTACCCCAGAAAAGAGGCTGCATTCCTGGCTAAAGCACCTCCAGCATGCCTCCCTGGAACACTCTGCACCCTCCTGCAGCTCATCTCCCCCCAATATGTGGCCTTACAGCAGGCTGAAAGGCAAGTGATATTGAGGTAGTAACACCCAGAACATGTTACCCCAGGAAAGAGGCTTCATTCCTGGGTAAAGCACCTCCACAACGCCACCCTGGACCTCCCTGCACCACCCTGCACCACCCTGCATCTCCCCCCAATATGTGCGCTTAAAGCAGGCTGAAGCGCGGGTAAACGGCGGGAGTAACTAGGACTCTCTTAAGGTAGAGTACCTGCACAACACCTCCCTGGAACACTAAGCACCCTCCTGCAGCTCATCTCCCCCGAATATGTGGGCTTAAAACAGGCTGATAAGCAAGTGATATTGAGGTAGTAACACCCAGAACATGTTACCCCAGGAAAGAGGCTTCATGCCTGGGAAATTACCTCCAGCATGCACCCCAGGAAAGAGGCTTCATGCCTGGGTGAAGCACATCCAGCAACACCCAGAACATGGTACCCCAGGAAAGAGGCTGCATGCCTGGGTGAAGCACATCCAGCATGCCTCCAGAACATGGTACCCCAGGAAAGGGGCTGCATTCCTGGGTAAAGCACCTCCAGCATGCCTCCAGAACATGGTACCCCAGAAAAGAGGCTGCATTCCTGGCTAAAGCACATCCAGCATGCACCCCAGGAAAGAGGCTGCATTCCTGGGTAAAGCACCTCCAGCATGCCTCCCTGGAACACTATGCACCCTCCTGCAGCTCATCTCTCCCCCAATATGTGGGCTTAAAGCAGGCTGAAAAGCAAGTGATATTGAGGTAGTAACACCCAGAACATGGTACCCCAGGAAAGAGGCTTCATGCCTGGGTAAAGCACCTCCAGCATGCCTCCCTGGAACACTATGCACCCTCCTGCAGCTCATCTCCCCCGAATATGTGGGCTTAAAGCAGGCTGAAAAGCAAGTGATATTGAGGTAGTAACACCCAGAACATGGTACCCCAGAAAAGAGGCTGCATTCCTGGCTAAAGCACCTCCAGCATGCCTCCCTGGAACACTCTGCACCCTCCTGCAGCTCATCTCTCCCCCAATATGTGGGCTTAAAGCAGGCTGAAAAGCAAGTGATATTGAGGTAGTAACACCCAGAACATGGTACCCCAGGAAAGAGGCTTCATGCCTGGGTAAAGCACCTCCAGCATGCCTCCCTGGAACACTATGCACCCTCCTGCAGCTCATCTCCCCCCGAATATGTGGGCTTAAAGCAGGCTGAAAAGCAAGTGATATTGAGGTAGTAACACCCAGAACATGGTACCCCAGAAAAGAGGCTGCATTCCTGGCTAAAGCACCTCCAGCATGCCTCCCTGGAACACTCTGCACCCTCCTGCATCTCATCTCCCCCCAATATGTGGGCTTAAAGCAGGCTGAAAAGCAAGTGATATTGAGGTAGTAACACCCAGAACATGGTACCCCAGGAAAGAGGCTTCATGCCTGGGTAAAGCACCTCCAGCATGCCTCCCTGGAACACTCTGCACCCTCCTGCAGCTCATCTCCCCCCAATATGTGGGCTTAAAGCAGGCTGAAAAGAAAGTGATATTGAGGTAGTCACACCCAGAACATGGTACCCCAGAAAAGAGGCTGCATTCCTGGCTAAAGCACCTCCAGCATGCCTCCCTGGAACACTCTGCACCCTCCTGCAGCTCATCTCCCCCCAATATGTGGCCTTACAGCAGGCTGAAAGGCAAGTGATATTGAGGTAGTAACACCCAGAACATGTTACCCCAGGAAAGAGGCTTCATTCCTGGGTAAAGCACCTCCACAACGCCACCCTGGACCTCCCTGCACCACCCTGCACCACCCTGCATCTCCCCCCAATATGTGCGCTTAAAGCAGGCTGAAGCGCGGGTAAACGGCGGGAGTAACTAGGACTCTCTTAAGGTAGAGTACCTGCACAACACCTCCCTGGAACACTAAGCACCCTCCTGCAGCTCATCTCCCCCGAATATGTGGGCTTAAAACAGGCTGATAAGCAAGTGATATTGAGGTAGTAACACCCAGAACATGTTACCCCAGGAAAGAGGCTTCATGCCTGGGAAATTACCTCCAGCATGCACCCCAGGAAAGAGGCTTCATGCCTGGGTGAAGCACATCCAGCAACACCCAGAACATGGTACCCCAGGAAAGAGGCTGCATGCCTGGGTGAAGCACATCCAGCATGCCTCCAGAACATGGTACCCCAGGAAAGGGGCTGCATTCCTGGGTAAAGCACCTCCAGCATGCCTCCAGAACATGGTACCCCAGAAAAGAGGCTGCATTCCTGGCTAAAGCACATCCAGCATGCACCCCAGGAAAGAGGCTGCATTCCTGGGTAAAGCACCTCCAGCATGCCTCCCTGGAACACTATGCACCCTCCTGCAGCTCATCTCTCCCCCAATATGTGGGCTTAAAGCAGGCTGAAAAGCAAGTGATATTGAGGTAGTAACACCCAGAACATGGTACCCCAGGAAAGAGGCTTCATGCCTGGGTAAAGCACCTCCAGCATGCCTCCCTGGAACACTATGCACCCTCCTGCAGCTCATCTCCCCCGAATATGTGGGCTTAAAGCAGGCTGAAAAGCAAGTGATATTGAGGTAGTAACACCCAGAACATGGTACCCCAGAAAAGAGGCTGCATTCCTGGGTAAAGCACCTCCAGCATGCCTCCCTGGAACACTATGCACCCTCCTGCATCTCATCTCCCCCCCAATATGTGGGCTTAAAGCAGGCTGAAAAGCAAGTGATATTGAGGTAGTAACACCCAGAACATGGTACCCCAGAAAAGAGGCTTCATGCCTGGGGAAATTACCTCCAGCATGCACCCCAGGAAAGAGGCTTCATGCCTGGGTAAAGCACATCCAGCAACACCCAGAACATGGTACCCCAGGAAAGAGGCTGCATGCCTGGGTAAAGCACCTCCAGCATGCCTCCCTGGAACACTCTGCACCCTCCTGCATCTCATCTCCCCCCCCAATATGTGGGCTTAAAGCAGGCTGAAAAGCAAGTGATATTGAGGTAGTAACACCCAGAACATGTTACCCCAGGAAAGAGGCTTCATGCCTGGGGAAAGCACCTCCAGCATGCACCCCAGGAAAGAGGCTGCATGCCTGGGTGAAGCACATCCAGCATGCCTCCAGAACATGGTACCCCAGGAAAGGGGCTGCATTCCTGGGTAAAGCACCTCCAGCATGCCTCCAGAACATGGTACCCCAGGGAAGAGGCTGCATTCCTGGCTAAAGCACCTCCAGCATGCCTCCCTGGAACACTCTGCACCCTCCTGCAGCTCATCTCCCCCCAATATGTGGGCTTAAAGCAGGCTGAAAAGCAAGTGATAATGAGGTCGTAACACCCAGAACATGTTACCCCAGGAAAGAGGCTTCATTCCTGGGTAAAGCACCTCCACAACGCCACCCTGGACCTCCCTGCACCACCCTGCACCACCCTCCATCTCCTCCCAATATGTGTGCTTAAAGCAGGCTGAAGCGCGGGTAAACGGCGGGAGTAACTAGGACTCTCTTAAGGTAGAGTACCTGCACAACACCTCCCTGGAACACTAAGCACCCTCCTGCAGCTCATCTCCCCCGAATATGTGGGCTTAAAACAGGCTGAAAAGCAAGTGATATTGAGGTAGTAACACCCAGAACATGTTACCCCAGGAAAGAGGCTTCATTCCTGGGTAAAGCACCTCCACAACGCCACCCTGGACCTCCCTGCACCACCCTGCACCACCCTGCATCTCCCCCCAATATGTGTGCTTAAAGCAGGCTGAAAAACAGGTAATAACGGGTAATAACACCAACAACCTGTTACCCCACCAAACAGGCTTCATTCCTGGGTAAAGCACCTCCACAACGCCACCCTGGACCTCCCTGCACCACCCTGCATCTCCCCCCAATATGTGCGCTTAAAGCAGGCTGAAGCGCGGGTAAAAGGCGGGAGTAACTATGACTCTCTTAAGGTAGAGTACCTGCACAACACCTCCCTGGAACACTATGCACCCTCCTGCTGCTCATCTCCCCCGAATATGTGGGCTTTAAACAGGCTGAAAAGCAAGTGATATTGAGGTCGTAACACCCAGAACATGTTACCCCAGGAAAGAGGCTTCATTCCTGGGTAAAGCACCTCCACAACGCCACCCTGGACCTCCCTGCACCACCCTGCACCACCCTGCACCACCCTCCATCTCCCCCCAATATGTGCGCTTAAAGCAGGCTGAAGCGCGGGTAAACCGCGGGAGTAACTATGACTCTCTTAAGGTAGAGTACCTGCACAACACCTCCCTGGAACACTAAGCACCCTCCTGCAGCTCATCTCCCCCGAATATGTGGGCTTAAAACAGGCTGATAAGCAAGTGATATTGAGGTAGTAACACCCAGAACATGTTACCCCAGGAAAGAGGCTTCATGCCTGGGAAATTACCTCCAGCATGCACCCCAGGAAAGAGGCTTCATGCCTGGGTAAAGCACATCCAGACCGCCTCCCTGGACCACCCTGCACCACCCTCCATCTCCCCCCAATATGTGTGCTTAAAGCAGGCTGAAAAACAAGTGATATTGAGGTCGTAACACCCAGAACATGTTACCCCAGGAAAGAGGCTTCATTCCTGGGTAAAGCACCTCCACAACGCCACCCTGGACCTCCCTGCACCACCCTGCATCACCCTGCACCACCATCCATCTCCCCCCAATATGTGCGCTTAAAGCAGGCTGAAGCGCGGGTAAACCGCGGGAGTAACTAGGACTCTCTTAAGGTAGAGTACCTGCACAACACCTCCCTGGAACACTAAGCACCCTCCTGCAGCTCATCTCCCCCGAATATGTGGGCTTAAAGCAGGCTGAAAGGCAAGTGATATTGAGGTCGTAACACCCAGAACATGTTACCCCAGGAAAGAGGCTGCATTCCTGGGTAAAGCACCTCCACAACTCCACCCTGGACCTCCCTGCACCACCCTGCATCTCCCCCGAATATGTGGGCTTAAAACAGGCTGAAAAGCAAGTGATATTGAGGTAGTAACACCCAGAACATGTTACCCCAGGAAAGAGGCTTCATTCCTGGGTAAAGCACCTCCACAACGCCTCCCTGGACCTCCCTGGACCACCCTCCATCTCCCCCCAATATGTGTGCTTAAAGCAGGCTGAAAAACAGGTAATAACGGGTAATAACACCAAAAACCTGTTACCCCACCAAACATGCTTCATTCCTGGGTAAAGCACCGACAGACCGCCTCCCTGGACCTCCCTGGACCAGCCTGGACCACCCTACATATCCCCCCAAAATATGGGCCCAAAGCAGGCTGGAAATACCTCACACACCCCCCCCCCCTCAACACCCCCCACACACCCGCCCACCATGCACCAAAACCCCGCAGAGACACCTCCGCAACATACCCCTGTAACCCCGCGCACCACGAGGTCCCGGGCCCCGAAACTTAAGCCCCTTCCCTGGGTTAAAACCCTCCATCAGCGCCCCCAGAGTTTCGGGGTTCTGGTATTCCAAATTTGGTTTCGTGGTCCTGGTAATCCAACTTCATTTTATATCGTTATTTTTCTAAGTCTTTTCCAACTTTAACTTTTTTTTTTCGCGGTCCTGGTAATCCAACTTCATTGTATATCGTTATTTTTCTAAGTATTTTCCAACTTTAACTTTTTTTTTTCGCGGTCCTGGTAATCCAACTTCATTGTATATCGTTTTTTTTCTAAGTCTTTTCCAACTTTAACGTTTTATTTTCGTGGTCCTGGTAATGACACAGACTACCAGAGATCCAGGGGGAGTCACGCACCATCTCTGGCCCACGCCAGAGCACCAACACCGGCCTCATTCATCACAGATGGAGCCTGGATGAAATCAAGTTTCTCGTTTTTTTTCTAAGTCTTTTCCAACTTTAACTTTTTTATTTTCGTGGTCCTGGTAATGACACAGACTACCAGAGATCCAGGGGGAGTCACGCACCATCTCTGGCCCACGCCAGAGCCCCAACACCGGCCTCATTCATCACAGATGGAGCCTGGATGAAATCAAGTTTCTCGGTTTTTTTCTAAGTATTTTTTGTCATGTAATACATAAATATGTCCACAGGAGGGCGACCGAGCTCCAGGGTGGAGACAG
>NW_027635177.1:407500-437500 GCF_949748355.1 Melanostigma gelatinosum | reverse complement strand
CTTGGTGACCCCCTCTGAGAATGGTCAAAAACGGGAGATGGGGGAGAAGCGCCGATCCTGTCTGCGCTTGCTGCTGAGGTGCCTTGGTGACCCCCTCTGAGAATGGTCAAAAACGGGAGATGGGGGAGAAGCGCCGATCCTGTCTGCGCTTGCTGCTGAGGTGCCTTGGTGACCCCCTCTGAGAATGGTCAAAAACGGGAGATGGGGGAGAAGCGCCGATCCTGTCTGCGCTTGCTGCTGAGGTGCCTTGGTGACCCCCTCTGAGAATGGTCAAAAACGGGAGATGGGGGAGAAGCGCCGATCCTGTCTGCGCTTGCTGCTGAGGTGCCTTGGTGACCCCCTCTGAGAATGGTCAAAAACGGGAGATGGGGGAGAAGCGCCGATCCTGTCTGCGCTTGCTGCTGAGGTGCCTTGGTGACCCCCTCTGAGAATGGTCAAAAACGGGAGATGGGGGAGAAGCGCCGATCCTGTCTGCGCTTGCTGCTGAGGTGCCTTGGTGACCCCCTCTGAGAATGGGCAAAAACGGGAGATGGGGGAGAAGCGCCGATCCTGTCTGCGCTTGCTGCTGAGGTGCCTTGGTGACCCCCTCTGAGAATGGGCAAAAACGGGAGATGGGGGAGAAGCGCCGATCCTGTCTGCGCTTGCTGCTGAGGTGCCTTGGTGACCCCCTCTGAGAATGGTCAAAAACGGGAGATGGGGGAGAAGCGCCGATCCTGTCTGCGCTTGCTGCTGAGGTGCCTTGGTGACCCCCTCTGAGAATGGTCAAAAACGGGAGATGGGGGAGAAGCGCCGATCCTGTCTGCGCTTGCTGCTGAGGTGCCTTGGTGACCCCCTCTGAGAATGGTCAAAAACGGGAGATGGGGGAGAAGCGCCGATCCTGTCTGCGCTTGCTGCTGAGGTGCCTTGGTGACCCCCTCTGAGAATGGTCAAAAACGGGAGATGGGGGAGAAGCGCCGATCCTGTCTGCGCTTGCTGCTGAGGTGCCTTGGTGACCCCCTCTGAGAATGGTCAAAAACGGGAGATGGGGGAGAAGCGCCGATCCTGTCTGCGCTTGCTGCTGAGGTGCCTTGGTGACCCCCTCTGAGAATGGTCAAAAACGGGAGATGGGGGAGAAGCGCCGATCCTGTCTGCGCTTGCTGCTGAGGTGCCTTGGTGACCCCCTCTGAGAATGGTCAAAAACGGGAGATGGGGGAGAAGCGCCGATCCTGTCTGCGCTTGCTGCTCGAGGTGCCTTGGTGACCCCCTATGTAAATGGGAAAAAAAACGGGAGAGGGGACAGGCACTGACAGCTTCGGCGCTTGCTGACCGAGCAGGTGCCTTGCTGGGCTAACGATAGAAATTGACAGACAAATAAACAGACACCCACAGCCGAAGTTGCACGCGGTCAAAGTCGCACATGTCGATCCGATTTGCAGTCTCCTTGGAGCGGCTGAGACACTTCCATCGCTGCCTTTAAGACAAAACTTACAGCACCTGGTATTCCCAGGCAGTCTCCCATTCAAGTACTAACCAGGCCCGGCTGTGCTTAGCTTCCGAGATCAGACGAGATCGGGCGCATCAGAGAGGTATGGCCGTAAGCCGTAGGGTTAGTGCATGTCACCCAGACAAGGGGCACATTTCCTGGGCAAAGTACCTGCACAACACCTCCCTGGAACACTATGCACCCTCCTGCAGCTCATCTCCCCCGAATATGTGGGCTTAAAGCAGGCTGAAAAGCAAGTGATATTGCGGTAGTAACACCCAGAACATAGTACCCCAGGAAAGAGGCTTCATGCCTGGGGAAATTACCTCCAGCATGCACCCCAGGAAAGAGGCTTCATGCCTGGGTAAAGCACCTCCAGCATGCACCCCAGGAAAGAGGCTGCATTCCTGGGTAAAGCACCTCCAGCATGCCTCCCTGGAACACTATGCACCCTCCTGCATCTCATCTCCCCCCCAATATGTGGGCTTAAAGCAGGCTGAAAAGCAAGTGATATTGAGGTAGTAACACCCAGAACATGGTACCCCAGAAAAGAGGCTTCATGCCTGGGGAAATTACCTCCAGCATGCACCCCAGGAAAGAGGCTTCATGCCTGGGTAAAGCACATCCAGCAACACCCAGAACATGGTACCCCAGGAAAGAGGCTGCATGCCTGGGTAAAGCACCTCCAGCATGCCTCCCTGGAACACTCTGCACCCTCCTGCATCTCATCTCCCCCCCCAATATGTGGGCTTAAAGCAGGCTGAAAAGCAAGTGATATTGAGGTAGTAACACCCAGAACATGTTACCCCAGGAAAGAGGCTTCATGCCTGGGGAAAGCACCTCCAGCATGCACCCCAGGAAAGAGGCTGCATGCCTGGGTGAAGCACATCCAGCATGCCTCCAGAACATGGTACCCCAGGAAAGGGGCTGCATTCCTGGGTAAAGCACCTCCAGCATGCCTCCAGAACATGGTACCCCAGGGAAGAGGCTGCATTCCTGGCTAAAGCACCTCCAGCATGCCTCCCTGGAACACTCTGCACCCTCCTGCAGCTCATCTCCCCCCAATATGTGGGCTTAAAGCAGGCTGAAAAGCAAGTGATAATGAGGTCGTAACACCCAGAACATGTTACCCCAGGAAAGAGGCTTCATTCTTGGGTAAAGCACCTCCACAACGCCACCCTGGACCTCCCTGCACCACCCTGCACCACCCTCCATCTCCTCCCAATATGTGTGCTTAAAGCAGGCTGAAGCGCGGGTAAACCGCGGGAGTAACTATGACTCTCTTAAGGTAGAGTACCTGCACAACACCTCCCTGGAACACTAAGCACCCTCCTGCAGCTCATCTCCCCCGAATATGTGGGCTTAAAACAGGCTGATAAGCAAGTGATATTGAGGTAGTAACACCCAGAACATGTTACCCCAGGAAAGAGGCTTCATGCCTGGGGAAAGCACCTCCAGCATGCACCCCAGGAAAGAGGCTGCATGCCTGGGTGAAGCACATCCAGCATGCCTCCAGAACATGGTACCCCAGGAAAGGGGCTGCATTCCTGGGTAAAGCACCTCCAGCATGCCTCCAGAACATGGTACCCCAGAAAAGAGGCTGCATTCCTGGCTAAAGCACATCCAGCATGCACCCCAGGAAAGAGGCTGCATTCCTGGGTAAAGCACCTCCAGCATGCCTCCCTGGAACACTATGCACCCTCCTGCAGCTCATCTCTCCCCCAATATGTGGGCTTAAAGCAGGCTGAAAAGCAAGTGATATTGAGGTAGTAACACCCAGAACATGGTACCCCAGGAAAGAGGCTTCATGCCTGGGTAAAGCACCTCCAGCATGCCTCCCTGGAACACTATGCACCCTCCTGCAGCTCATCTCCCCCGAATATGTGGGCTTAAAGCAGGCTGAAAAGCAAGTGATATTGAGGTAGTAACACCCAGAACATGGTACCCCAGAAAAGAGGCTGCATTCCTGGCTAAAGCACCTCCATCATGCCTCCCTGGAACACTCTGCACCCTCCTGCAGCTCATCTCTCCCCCAATATGTGGGCTTAAAGCAGGCTGAAAAGCAAGTGATATTGAGGTAGTAACACCCAGAACATGGTACCCCAGGAAAGAGGCTTCATGCCTGGGTAAAGCACCTCCAGCATGCCTCCCTGGAACACTATGCACCCTCCTGCAGCTCATCTCCCCCGAATATGTGGGCTTAAAGCAGGCTGAAAAGCAAGTGATATTGAGGTAGTAACACCCAGAACATGGTACCCCAGAAAAGAGGCTGCATTCCTGGCTAAAGCACCTCCAGCATGCCTCCCTGGAACACTCTGCACCCTCCTGCAGCTCATCTCTCCCCCAATATGTGGGCTTAAAGCAGGCTGAAAAGCAAGTGATATTGAGGTAGTAACACCCAGAACATGGTACCCCAGGAAAGAGGCTTCATGCCTGGGTAAAGCACCTCCAGCATGCCTCCCTGGAACACTATGCACCCTCCTGCAGCTCATCTCCCCCGAATATGTGGGCTTAAAGCAGGCTGAAAAGCAAGTGATATTGAGGTAGTAACACCCAGAACATGGTACCCCAGAAAAGAGGCTGCATTCCTGGCTAAAGCACCTCCAGCATGCCTCCCTGGAACACTCTGCACCCTCCTGCAGCTCATCTCTCCCCCAATATGTGGGCTTAAAGCAGGCTGAAAAGCAAGTGATATTGAGGTAGTAACACCCAGAACATGGTACCCCAGGAAAGAGGCTTCATGCCTGGGTAAAGCACCTCCAGCATGCCTCCCTGGAACACTATGCACCCTCCTGCAGCTCATCTCCCCCCGAATATGTGGGCTTAAAGCAGGCTGAAAAGCAAGTGATATTGAGGTAGTAACACCCAGAACATGGTACCCCAGAAAAGAGGCTGCATTCCTGGCTAAAGCACCTCCAGCATGCCTCCCTGGAACACTCTGCACCCTCCTGCATCTCATCTCCCCCCAATATGTGGGCTTAAAGCAGGCTGAAAAGCAAGTGATATTGAGGTAGTAACACCCAGAACATGGTACCCCAGGAAAGAGGCTTCATGCCTGGGTAAAGCACCTCCAGCATGCCTCCCTGGAACACTCTGCACCCTCCTGCAGCTCATCTCCCCCCAATATGTGGGCTTAAAGCAGGCTGAAAAGAAAGTGATATTGAGGTAGTCACACCCAGAACATGGTACCCCAGAAAAGAGGCTGCATTCCTGGCTAAAGCACCTCCAGCATGCCTCCCTGGAACACTCTGCACCCTCCTGCAGCTCATCTCCCCCCAATATGTGGCCTTACAGCAGGCTGAAAGGCAAGTGATATTGAGGTAGTAACACCCAGAACATGTTACCCCAGGAAAGAGGCTTCATTCCTGGGTAAAGCACCTCCACAACGCCACCCTGGACCTCCCTGCACCACCCTGCACCACCCTGCATCTCCCCCCAATATGTGCGCTTAAAGCAGGCTGAAGCGCGGGTAAACGGCGGGAGTAACTAGGACTCTCTTAAGGTAGAGTACCTGCACAACACCTCCCTGGAACACTAAGCACCCTCCTGCAGCTCATCTCCCCCGAATATGTGGGCTTAAAACAGGCTGATAAGCAAGTGATATTGAGGTAGTAACACCCAGAACATGTTACCCCAGGAAAGAGGCTTCATGCCTGGGAAATTACCTCCAGCATGCACCCCAGGAAAGAGGCTTCATGCCTGGGTGAAGCACATCCAGCAACACCCAGAACATGGTACCCCAGGAAAGAGGCTGCATGCCTGGGTGAAGCACATCCAGCATGCCTCCAGAACATGGTACCCCAGGAAAGGGGCTGCATTCCTGGGTAAAGCACCTCCAGCATGCCTCCAGAACATGGTACCCCAGAAAAGAGGCTGCATTCCTGGCTAAAGCACATCCAGCATGCACCCCAGGAAAGAGGCTGCATTCCTGGGTAAAGCACCTCCAGCATGCCTCCCTGGAACACTATGCACCCTCCTGCAGCTCATCTCTCCCCCAATATGTGGGCTTAAAGCAGGCTGAAAAGCAAGTGATATTGAGGTAGTAACACCCAGAACATGGTACCCCAGGAAAGAGGCTTCATGCCTGGGTAAAGCACCTCCAGCATGCCTCCCTGGAACACTATGCACCCTCCTGCAGCTCATCTCCCCCGAATATGTGGGCTTAAAGCAGGCTGAAAAGCAAGTGATATTGAGGTAGTAACACCCAGAACATGGTACCCCAGAAAAGAGGCTGCATTCCTGGGTAAAGCACCTCCAGCATGCCTCCCTGGAACACTATGCACCCTCCTGCATCTCATCTCCCCCCCAATATGTGGGCTTAAAGCAGGCTGAAAAGCAAGTGATATTGAGGTAGTAACACCCAGAACATGGTACCCCAGAAAAGAGGCTTCATGCCTGGGGAAATTACCTCCAGCATGCACCCCAGGAAAGAGGCTTCATGCCTGGGTAAAGCACATCCAGCAACACCCAGAACATGGTACCCCAGGAAAGAGGCTGCATGCCTGGGTAAAGCACCTCCAGCATGCCTCCCTGGAACACTCTGCACCCTCCTGCATCTCATCTCCCCCCCCAATATGTGGGCTTAAAGCAGGCTGAAAAGCAAGTGATATTGAGGTAGTAACACCCAGAACATGTTACCCCAGGAAAGAGGCTTCATGCCTGGGGAAAGCACCTCCAGCATGCACCCCAGGAAAGAGGCTGCATGCCTGGGTGAAGCACATCCAGCATGCCTCCAGAACATGGTACCCCAGGAAAGGGGCTGCATTCCTGGGTAAAGCACCTCCAGCATGCCTCCAGAACATGGTACCCCAGGGAAGAGGCTGCATTCCTGGCTAAAGCACCTCCAGCATGCCTCCCTGGAACACTCTGCACCCTCCTGCAGCTCATCTCCCCCCAATATGTGGGCTTAAAGCAGGCTGAAAAGCAAGTGATAATGAGGTCGTAACACCCAGAACATGTTACCCCAGGAAAGAGGCTTCATTCTTGGGTAAAGCACCTCCACAACGCCACCCTGGACCTCCCTGCACCACCCTGCACCACCCTCCATCTCCTCCCAATATGTGTGCTTAAAGCAGGCTGAAGCGCGGGTAAACCGCGGGAGTAACTATGACTCTCTTAAGGTAGAGTACCTGCACAACACCTCCCTGGAACACTAAGCACCCTCCTGCAGCTCATCTCCCCCGAATATGTGGGCTTAAAACAGGCTGATAAGCAAGTGATATTGAGGTAGTAACACCCAGAACATGTTACCCCAGGAAAGAGGCTTCATGCCTGGGGAAAGCACCTCCAGCATGCACCCCAGGAAAGAGGCTGCATGCCTGGGTGAAGCACATCCAGCATGCCTCCAGAACATGGTACCCCAGGAAAGGGGCTGCATTCCTGGGTAAAGCACCTCCAGCATGCCTCCAGAACATGGTACCCCAGAAAAGAGGCTGCATTCCTGGCTAAAGCACATCCAGCATGCACCCCAGGAAAGAGGCTGCATTCCTGGGTAAAGCACCTCCAGCATGCCTCCCTGGAACACTATGCACCCTCCTGCAGCTCATCTCTCCCCCAATATGTGGGCTTAAAGCAGGCTGAAAAGCAAGTGATATTGAGGTAGTAACACCCAGAACATGGTACCCCAGGAAAGAGGCTTCATGCCTGGGTAAAGCACCTCCAGCATGCCTCCCTGGAACACTATGCACCCTCCTGCAGCTCATCTCCCCCGAATATGTGGGCTTAAAGCAGGCTGAAAAGCAAGTGATATTGAGGTAGTAACACCCAGAACATGGTACCCCAGAAAAGAGGCTGCATTCCTGGCTAAAGCACCTCCATCATGCCTCCCTGGAACACTCTGCACCCTCCTGCAGCTCATCTCTCCCCCAATATGTGGGCTTAAAGCAGGCTGAAAAGCAAGTGATATTGAGGTAGTAACACCCAGAACATGGTACCCCAGGAAAGAGGCTTCATGCCTGGGTAAAGCACCTCCAGCATGCCTCCCTGGAACACTATGCACCCTCCTGCAGCTCATCTCCCCCGAATATGTGGGCTTAAAGCAGGCTGAAAAGCAAGTGATATTGAGGTAGTAACACCCAGAACATGGTACCCCAGAAAAGAGGCTGCATTCCTGGCTAAAGCACCTCCAGCATGCCTCCCTGGAACACTCTGCACCCTCCTGCAGCTCATCTCTCCCCCAATATGTGGGCTTAAAGCAGGCTGAAAAGCAAGTGATATTGAGGTAGTAACACCCAGAACATGGTACCCCAGGAAAGAGGCTTCATGCCTGGGTAAAGCACCTCCAGCATGCCTCCCTGGAACACTATGCACCCTCCTGCAGCTCATCTCCCCCGAATATGTGGGCTTAAAGCAGGCTGAAAAGCAAGTGATATTGAGGTAGTAACACCCAGAACATGGTACCCCAGAAAAGAGGCTGCATTCCTGGCTAAAGCACCTCCAGCATGCCTCCCTGGAACACTCTGCACCCTCCTGCAGCTCATCTCTCCCCCAATATGTGGGCTTAAAGCAGGCTGAAAAGCAAGTGATATTGAGGTAGTAACACCCAGAACATGGTACCCCAGGAAAGAGGCTTCATGCCTGGGTAAAGCACCTCCAGCATGCCTCCCTGGAACACTATGCACCCTCCTGCAGCTCATCTCCCCCCGAATATGTGGGCTTAAAGCAGGCTGAAAAGCAAGTGATATTGAGGTAGTAACACCCAGAACATGGTACCCCAGAAAAGAGGCTGCATTCCTGGCTAAAGCACCTCCAGCATGCCTCCCTGGAACACTCTGCACCCTCCTGCATCTCATCTCCCCCCAATATGTGGGCTTAAAGCAGGCTGAAAAGCAAGTGATATTGAGGTAGTAACACCCAGAACATGGTACCCCAGGAAAGAGGCTTCATGCCTGGGTAAAGCACCTCCAGCATGCCTCCCTGGAACACTCTGCACCCTCCTGCAGCTCATCTCCCCCCAATATGTGGGCTTAAAGCAGGCTGAAAAGAAAGTGATATTGAGGTAGTCACACCCAGAACATGGTACCCCAGAAAAGAGGCTGCATTCCTGGCTAAAGCACCTCCAGCATGCCTCCCTGGAACACTCTGCACCCTCCTGCAGCTCATCTCCCCCCAATATGTGGCCTTACAGCAGGCTGAAAGGCAAGTGATATTGAGGTAGTAACACCCAGAACATGTTACCCCAGGAAAGAGGCTTCATTCCTGGGTAAAGCACCTCCACAACGCCACCCTGGACCTCCCTGCACCACCCTGCACCACCCTGCATCTCCCCCCAATATGTGCGCTTAAAGCAGGCTGAAGCGCGGGTAAACGGCGGGAGTAACTAGGACTCTCTTAAGGTAGAGTACCTGCACAACACCTCCCTGGAACACTAAGCACCCTCCTGCAGCTCATCTCCCCCGAATATGTGGGCTTAAAACAGGCTGATAAGCAAGTGATATTGAGGTAGTAACACCCAGAACATGTTACCCCAGGAAAGAGGCTTCATGCCTGGGAAATTACCTCCAGCATGCACCCCAGGAAAGAGGCTTCATGCCTGGGTGAAGCACATCCAGCAACACCCAGAACATGGTACCCCAGGAAAGAGGCTGCATGCCTGGGTGAAGCACATCCAGCATGCCTCCAGAACATGGTACCCCAGGAAAGGGGCTGCATTCCTGGGTAAAGCACCTCCAGCATGCCTCCAGAACATGGTACCCCAGAAAAGAGGCTGCATTCCTGGCTAAAGCACATCCAGCATGCACCCCAGGAAAGAGGCTGCATTCCTGGGTAAAGCACCTCCAGCATGCCTCCCTGGAACACTATGCACCCTCCTGCAGCTCATCTCTCCCCCAATATGTGGGCTTAAAGCAGGCTGAAAAGCAAGTGATATTGAGGTAGTAACACCCAGAACATGGTACCCCAGGAAAGAGGCTTCATGCCTGGGTAAAGCACCTCCAGCATGCCTCCCTGGAACACTATGCACCCTCCTGCAGCTCATCTCCCCCGAATATGTGGGCTTAAAGCAGGCTGAAAAGCAAGTGATATTGAGGTAGTAACACCCAGAACATGGTACCCCAGAAAAGAGGCTGCATTCCTGGGTAAAGCACCTCCAGCATGCCTCCCTGGAACACTATGCACCCTCCTGCATCTCATCTCCCCCCCAATATGTGGGCTTAAAGCAGGCTGAAAAGCAAGTGATATTGAGGTAGTAACACCCAGAACATGGTACCCCAGAAAAGAGGCTTCATGCCTGGGGAAATTACCTCCAGCATGCACCCCAGGAAAGAGGCTTCATGCCTGGGTAAAGCACATCCAGCAACACCCAGAACATGGTACCCCAGGAAAGAGGCTGCATGCCTGGGTAAAGCACCTCCAGCATGCCTCCCTGGAACACTCTGCACCCTCCTGCATCTCATCTCCCCCCCCAATATGTGGGCTTAAAGCAGGCTGAAAAGCAAGTGATATTGAGGTAGTAACACCCAGAACATGTTACCCCAGGAAAGAGGCTTCATGCCTGGGGAAAGCACCTCCAGCATGCACCCCAGGAAAGAGGCTGCATGCCTGGGTGAAGCACATCCAGCATGCCTCCAGAACATGGTACCCCAGGAAAGGGGCTGCATTCCTGGGTAAAGCACCTCCAGCATGCCTCCAGAACATGGTACCCCAGGGAAGAGGCTGCATTCCTGGCTAAAGCACCTCCAGCATGCCTCCCTGGAACACTCTGCACCCTCCTGCAGCTCATCTCCCCCCAATATGTGGGCTTAAAGCAGGCTGAAAAGCAAGTGATAATGAGGTCGTAACACCCAGAACATGTTACCCCAGGAAAGAGGCTTCATTCTTGGGTAAAGCACCTCCACAACGCCACCCTGGACCTCCCTGCACCACCCTGCACCACCCTCCATCTCCTCCCAATATGTGTGCTTAAAGCAGGCTGAAGCGCGGGTAAACCGCGGGAGTAACTATGACTCTCTTAAGGTAGAGTACCTGCACAACACCTCCCTGGAACACTAAGCACCCTCCTGCAGCTCATCTCCCCCGAATATGTGGGCTTAAAACAGGCTGATAAGCAAGTGATATTGAGGTAGTAACACCCAGAACATGTTACCCCAGGAAAGAGGCTTCATGCCTGGGGAAAGCACCTCCAGCATGCACCCCAGGAAAGAGGCTGCATGCCTGGGTGAAGCACATCCAGCATGCCTCCAGAACATGGTACCCCAGGAAAGGGGCTGCATTCCTGGGTAAAGCACCTCCAGCATGCCTCCAGAACATGGTACCCCAGAAAAGAGGCTGCATTCCTGGCTAAAGCACATCCAGCATGCACCCCAGGAAAGAGGCTGCATTCCTGGGTAAAGCACCTCCAGCATGCCTCCCTGGAACACTATGCACCCTCCTGCAGCTCATCTCTCCCCCAATATGTGGGCTTAAAGCAGGCTGAAAAGCAAGTGATATTGAGGTAGTAACACCCAGAACATGGTACCCCAGGAAAGAGGCTTCATGCCTGGGTAAAGCACCTCCAGCATGCCTCCCTGGAACACTATGCACCCTCCTGCAGCTCATCTCCCCCGAATATGTGGGCTTAAAGCAGGCTGAAAAGCAAGTGATATTGAGGTAGTAACACCCAGAACATGGTACCCCAGAAAAGAGGCTGCATTCCTGGCTAAAGCACCTCCATCATGCCTCCCTGGAACACTCTGCACCCTCCTGCAGCTCATCTCTCCCCCAATATGTGGGCTTAAAGCAGGCTGAAAAGCAAGTGATATTGAGGTAGTAACACCCAGAACATGGTACCCCAGGAAAGAGGCTTCATGCCTGGGTAAAGCACCTCCAGCATGCCTCCCTGGAACACTATGCACCTCCTGCAGCTCATCTCCCCCGAATATGTGGGCTTAAAGCAGGCTGAAAAGCAAGTGATATGAGGTAGTAACACCCAGAACATGGTACCCCAGAAAAGAGGCTGCATTCCTGGCTAAAGCACTCCAGCATGCCTCCCTGGAACACTCTGCACCCTCCTGCAGCTCATCTCTCCCCCAATATGTGGGCTTAAAGCAGGCTGAAAAGCAAGTGATATTGAGGTAGTAACACCCAGAACATGGTACCACCAGGAAAGAGGCTTCATGCCTGGGGAAATTACCTCCAGCATGCACCCCAGGAAAGAGGCTTCATGCCTGGGTAAAGCACATCCAGCAACACCCAGAACATGGTACCCCAGGAAAGAGGCTGCATGCCTGGGTAAAGCACCTCCAGCATGCCTCCCTGGAACACTCTGCACCTCCTGCATCTCATCTCCCCCCCAATATGTGGGCTTAAAGCAGGCTGAAAAGCAAGTGATATTGAGGTAGTAACACCCAGAACATGTTACCCCAGGAAAGAGGCTTCATGCCTGGGGAAAGCACCTCCAGCATGCACCCCAGGAAAGAGGCTGCATGCCTGGGTGAAGCACATCCAGCATGCCTCCAGAACATGGTACCCCAGGAAAGGGGCTGCATTCCTGGGTAAAGCACCTCCAGCATGCCTCCAGAACATGGTACCCCAGGGAAGAGGCTGCATTCCTGGCTAAAGCACCTCCAGCATGCCTCCCTGGAACACTCTGCACCCTCCTGCAGCTCATCTCCCCCCAATATGTGGGCTTAAAGCAGGCTGAAAAGCAAGTGATATTGAGGTAGTCACACCCAGAACATGGTACCCCAGAAAAGAGGCTGCATTCCTGGCTAAAGCACCTCCAGCATGCCTCCCTGGAACACTCTGCACCCTCCTGCAGCTCATCTCCCCCCAATATGTGGCCTTACAGCAGGCTGAAAGGCAAGTGATATTGAGGTAGTAACACCCAGAACATGTTACCCCAGGAAAGAGGCTTCATTCCTGGGTAAAGCACCTCCACAACGCCACCCTGGACCTCCCTGCACCACCCTGCACCACCCTGCATCTCCCCCCAATATGTGCGCTTAAAGCAGGCTGAAGCGCGGGTAAACGGCGGGAGTAACTAGGACTCTCTTAAGGTAGAGTACCTGCACAACACCTCCCTGGAACACTAAGCACCCTCCTGCAGCTCATCTCCCCCGAATATGTGGGCTTAAAACAGGCTGATAAGCAAGTGATATTGAGGTAGTAACACCCAGAACATGTTACCCCAGGAAAGAGGCTTCATGCCTGGGAAATTACCTCC
This sequence comes from Melanostigma gelatinosum, assembly GCF_949748355.1. Classification (NCBI taxonomy): domain Eukaryota; kingdom Metazoa; phylum Chordata; class Actinopteri; order Perciformes; family Zoarcidae; genus Melanostigma; species Melanostigma gelatinosum. Next base: position 424,898 of record NW_027635177.1, on the reverse strand, counting down.
AGCATGCACCCCAGGAAAGAGGCTTCATGCCTGGGTGAAGCACATCCAGCAACACCCAGAACATGGTACCCCAGGAAAGAGGCTGCATGCCTGGGTGAAGCACATCCAGCATGCCTCCAGAACATGGTACCCCAGGAAAGGGGCTGCATTCCTGGGTAAAGCACCTCCAGCATGCCTCCAGAACATGGTACCCCAGAAAAGAGGCTGCATTCCTGGCTAAAGCACATCCAGCATGCACCCCAGGAAAGAGGCTGCATTCCTGGGTAAAGCACCTCCAGCATGCCTCCCTGGAACACTATGCACCCTCCTGCAGCTCATCTCTCCCCCAATATGTGGGCTTAAAGCAGGCTGAAAAGCAAGTGATATTGAGGTAGTAACACCCAGAACATGGTACCCCAGGAAAGAGGCTTCATGCCTGGGTAAAGCACCTCCAGCATGCCTCCCTGGAACACTATGCACCCTCCTGCAGCTCATCTCCCCCGAATATGTGGGCTTAAAGCAGGCTGAAAAGCAAGTGATATTGAGGTAGTAACACCCAGAACATGGTACCCAGAAAAGAGGCTGCATTCCTGGGTAAAGCACCTCCAGCATGCCTCCCTGGAACACTATGCACCCTCCTGCATCTCATCTCCCCCCCAATATGTGGGCTTAAAGCAGGCTGAAAAGCAAGTGATATTGAGGTAGTAACACCCAGAACATGGTACCCCAGGAAAGAGGCTTCATGCCTGGGTAAAGCACCTCCAGCATGCCTCCCTGGAACACTATGCACCCTCCTGCAGCTCATCTCCCCCGAATATGTGGGCTTAAAGCAGGCTGAAAAGCAAGTGATATTGAGGTAGTAACACCCAGAACATGGTACCCCAGAAAAGAGGCTGCATTCCTGGCTAAAGCACCTCCAGCATGCCTCCCTGGAACACTCTGCACCCTCCTGCAGCTCATCTCTCCCCCAATATGTGGGCTTAAAGCAGGCTGAAAAGCAAGTGATATTGAGGTAGTAACACCCAGAACATGGTACCCCAGGAAAGAGGCTTCATGCCTGGGTAAAGCACCTCCAGCATGCCTCCCTGGAACACTATGCACCCTCCTGCAGCTCATCTCCCCCCGAATATGTGGGCTTAAAGCAGGCTGAAAAGCAAGTGATATTGAGGTAGTAACACCCAGAACATGGTACCCCAGAAAAGAGGCTGCATTCCTGGCTAAAGCACCTCCAGCATGCCTCCCTGGAACACTCTGCACCCTCCTGCATCTCATCTCCCCCCAATATGTGGGCTTAAAGCAGGCTGAAAAGCAAGTGATATTGAGGTAGTAACACCCAGAACATGGTACCCCAGGAAAGAGGCTTCATGCCTGGGTAAAGCACCTCCAGCATGCCTCCCTGGAACACTCTGCACCCTCCTGCAGCTCATCTCCCCCCAATATGTGGGCTTAAAGCAGGCTGAAAAGAAAGTGATATTGAGGTAGTCACACCCAGAACATGGTACCCCAGAAAAGAGGCTGCATTCCTGGCTAAAGCACCTCCAGCATGCCTCCCTGGAACACTCTGCACCCTCCTGCAGCTCATCTCCCCCCAATATGTGGCCTTACAGCAGGCTGAAAGGCAAGTGATATTGAGGTAGTAACACCCAGAACATGTTACCCCAGGAAAGAGGCTTCATTCCTGGGTAAAGCACCTCCACAACGCCACCCTGGACCTCCCTGCACCACCCTGCACCACCCTGCATCTCCCCCCAATATGTGCGCTTAAAGCAGGCTGAAGCGCGGGTAAACGGCGGGAGTAACTAGGACTCTCTTAAGGTAGAGTACCTGCACAACACCTCCCTGGAACACTAAGCACCCTCCTGCAGCTCATCTCCCCCGAATATGTGGGCTTAAAACAGGCTGATAAGCAAGTGATATTGAGGTAGTAACACCCAGAACATGTTACCCCAGGAAAGAGGCTTCATGCCTGGGAAATTACCTCCAGCATGCACCCCAGGAAAGAGGCTTCATGCCTGGGTGAAGCACATCCAGCAACACCCAGAACATGGTACCCCAGGAAAGAGGCTGCATGCCTGGGTGAAGCACATCCAGCATGCCTCCAGAACATGGTACCCCAGGAAAGGGGCTGCATTCCTGGGTAAAGCACCTCCAGCATGCCTCCAGAACATGGTACCCCAGAAAAGAGGCTGCATTCCTGGCTAAAGCACATCCAGCATGCACCCCAGGAAAGAGGCTGCATTCCTGGGTAAAGCACCTCCAGCATGCCTCCCTGGAACACTATGCACCCTCCTGCAGCTCATCTCTCCCCCAATATGTGGGCTTAAAGCAGGCTGAAAAGCAAGTGATATTGAGGTAGTAACACCCAGAACATGGTACCCCAGGAAAGAGGCTTCATGCCTGGGTAAAGCACCTCCAGCATGCCTCCCTGGAACACTATGCACCCTCCTGCAGCTCATCTCCCCCGAATATGTGGGCTTAAAGCAGGCTGAAAAGCAAGTGATATTGAGGTAGTAACACCCAGAACATGGTACCCCAGAAAAGAGGCTGCATTCCTGGGTAAAGCACCTCCAGCATGCCTCCCTGGAACACTATGCACCCTCCTGCATCTCATCTCCCCCCCAATATGTGGGCTTAAAGCAGGCTGAAAAGCAAGTGATATTGAGGTAGTAACACCCAGAACATGGTACCCCAGAAAAGAGGCTTCATGCCTGGGGAAATTACCTCCAGCATGCACCCCAGGAAAGAGGCTTCATGCCTGGGTAAAGCACATCCAGCAACACCCAGAACATGGTACCCCAGGAAAGAGGCTGCATGCCTGGGTAAAGCACCTCCAGCATGCCTCCCTGGAACACTCTGCACCCTCCTGCATCTCATCTCCCCCCCCAATATGTGGGCTTAAAGCAGGCTGAAAAGCAAGTGATATTGAGGTAGTAACACCCAGAACATGTTACCCCAGGAAAGAGGCTTCATGCCTGGGGAAAGCACCTCCAGCATGCACCCCAGGAAAGAGGCTGCATGCCTGGGTGAAGCACATCCAGCATGCCTCCAGAACATGGTACCCCAGGAAAGGGGCTGCATTCCTGGGTAAAGCACCTCCAGCATGCCTCCAGAACATGGTACCCCAGGGAAGAGGCTGCATTCCTGGCTAAAGCACCTCCAGCATGCCTCCCTGGAACACTCTGCACCCTCCTGCAGCTCATCTCCCCCCAATATGTGGGCTTAAAGCAGGCTGAAAAGCAAGTGATAATGAGGTCGTAACACCCAGAACATGTTACCCCAGGAAAGAGGCTTCATTCTTGGGTAAAGCACCTCCACAACGCCACCCTGGACCTCCCTGCACCACCCTGCACCACCCTCCATCTCCTCCCAATATGTGTGCTTAAAGCAGGCTGAAGCGCGGGTAAACCGCGGGAGTAACTATGACTCTCTTAAGGTAGAGTACCTGCACAACACCTCCCTGGAACACTAAGCACCCTCCTGCAGCTCATCTCCCCCGAATATGTGGGCTTAAAACAGGCTGATAAGCAAGTGATATTGAGGTAGTAACACCCAGAACATGTTACCCCAGGAAAGAGGCTTCATGCCTGGGGAAAGCACCTCCAGCATGCACCCCAGGAAAGAGGCTGCATGCCTGGGTGAAGCACATCCAGCATGCCTCCAGAACATGGTACCCCAGGAAAGGGGCTGCATTCCTGGGTAAAGCACCTCCAGCATGCCTCCAGAACATGGTACCCCAGAAAAGAGGCTGCATTCCTGGCTAAAGCACATCCAGCATGCACCCCAGGAAAGAGGCTGCATTCCTGGCTAAAGCACCTCCAGCATGCCTCCCTGGAACACTCTGCACCCTCCTGCAGCTCATCTCTCCCCCAATATGTGGGCTTAAAGCAGGCTGAAAAGCAAGTGATATTGAGGTAGTAACACCCAGAACATGGTACCCCAGGAAAGAGGCTTCATGCCTGGGTAAAGCACCTCCAGCATGCCTCCCTGGAACACTATGCACCCTCCTGCAGCTCATCTCCCCCCGAATATGTGGGCTTAAAGCAGGCTGAAAAGCAAGTGATATTGAGGTAGTAACACCCAGAACATGGTACCCCAGAAAAGAGGCTGCATTCCTGGCTAAAGCACCTCCAGCATGCCTCCCTGGAACACTCTGCACCCTCCTGCATCTCATCTCCCCCCAATATGTGGGCTTAAAGCAGGCTGAAAAGCAAGTGATATTGAGGTAGTAACACCCAGAACATGGTACCCCAGGAAAGAGGCTTCATGCCTGGGTAAAGCACCTCCAGCATGCCTCCCTGGAACACTCTGCACCCTCCTGCAGCTCATCTCCCCCCAATATGTGGGCTTAAAGCAGGCTGAAAAGAAAGTGATATTGAGGTAGTCACACCCAGAACATGGTACCCCAGAAAAGAGGCTGCATTCCTGGCTAAAGCACCTCCAGCATGCCTCCCTGGAACACTCTGCACCCTCCTGCAGCTCATCTCCCCCCAATATGTGGCCTTACAGCAGGCTGAAAGGCAAGTGATATTGAGGTAGTAACACCCAGAACATGTTACCCCAGGAAAGAGGCTTCATTCCTGGGTAAAGCACCTCCACAACGCCACCCTGGACCTCCCTGCACCACCCTGCACCACCCTGCATCTCCCCCCAATATGTGCGCTTAAAGCAGGCTGAAGCGCGGGTAAACGGCGGGAGTAACTAGGACTCTCTTAAGGTAGAGTACCTGCACAACACCTCCCTGGAACACTAAGCACCCTCCTGCAGCTCATCTCCCCCGAATATGTGGGCTTAAAACAGGCTGATAAGCAAGTGATATTGAGGTAGTAACACCCAGAACATGTTACCCCAGGAAAGAGGCTTCATGCCTGGGAAATTACCTCCAGCATGCACCCCAGGAAAGAGGCTTCATGCCTGGGTGAAGCACATCCAGCAACACCCAGAACATGGTACCCCAGGAAAGAGGCTGCATGCCTGGGTGAAGCACATCCAGCATGCCTCCAGAACATGGTACCCCAGGAAAGGGGCTGCATTCCTGGGTAAAGCACCTCCAGCATGCCTCCAGAACATGGTACCCCAGAAAAGAGGCTGCATTCCTGGCTAAAGCACATCCAGCATGCACCCCAGGAAAGAGGCTGCATTCCTGGGTAAAGCACCTCCAGCATGCCTCCCTGGAACACTATGCACCCTCCTGCAGCTCATCTCTCCCCCAATATGTGGGCTTAAAGCAGGCTGAAAAGCAAGTGATATTGAGGTAGTAACACCCAGAACATGGTACCCCAGGAAAGAGGCTTCATGCCTGGGTAAAGCACCTCCAGCATGCCTCCCTGGAACACTATGCACCCTCCTGCAGCTCATCTCCCCCGAATATGTGGGCTTAAAGCAGGCTGAAAAGCAAGTGATATTGAGGTAGTAACACCCAGAACATGGTACCCCAGAAAAGAGGCTGCATTCCTGGGTAAAGCACCTCCAGCATGCCTCCCTGGAACACTATGCACCCTCCTGCATCTCATCTCCCCCCCAATATGTGGGCTTAAAGCAGGCTGAAAAGCAAGTGATATTGAGGTAGTAACACCCAGAACATGGTACCCCAGAAAAGAGGCTTCATGCCTGGGGAAATTACCTCCAGCATGCACCCCAGGAAAGAGGCTTCATGCCTGGGTAAAGCACATCCAGCAACACCCAGAACATGGTACCCCAGGAAAGAGGCTGCATGCCTGGGTAAAGCACCTCCAGCATGCCTCCCTGGAACACTCTGCACCCTCCTGCATCTCATCTCCCCCCCCAATATGTGGGCTTAAAGCAGGCTGAAAAGCAAGTGATATTGAGGTAGTAACACCCAGAACATGTTACCCCAGGAAAGAGGCTTCATGCCTGGGGAAAGCACCTCCAGCATGCACCCCAGGAAAGAGGCTGCATGCCTGGGTGAAGCACATCCAGCATGCCTCCAGAACATGGTACCCCAGGAAAGGGGCTGCATTCCTGGGTAAAGCACCTCCAGCATGCCTCCAGAACATGGTACCCCAGGGAAGAGGCTGCATTCCTGGCTAAAGCACCTCCAGCATGCCTCCCTGGAACACTCTGCACCCTCCTGCAGCTCATCTCCCCCCAATATGTGGGCTTAAAGCAGGCTGAAAAGCAAGTGATAATGAGGTCGTAACACCCAGAACATGTTACCCCAGGAAAGAGGCTTCATTCTTGGGTAAAGCACCTCCACAACGCCACCCTGGACCTCCCTGCACCACCCTGCACCACCCTCCATCTCCTCCCAATATGTGTGCTTAAAGCAGGCTGAAGCGCGGGTAAACCGCGGGAGTAACTATGACTCTCTTAAGGTAGAGTACCTGCACAACACCTCCCTGGAACACTAAGCACCCTCCTGCAGCTCATCTCCCCCGAATATGTGGGCTTAAAACAGGCTGATAAGCAAGTGATATTGAGGTAGTAACACCCAGAACATGTTACCCCAGGAAAGAGGCTTCATGCCTGGGGAAAGCACCTCCAGCATGCACCCCAGGAAAGAGGCTGCATGCCTGGGTGAAGCACATCCAGCATGCCTCCAGAACATGGTACCCCAGGAAAGGGGCTGCATTCCTGGGTAAAGCACCTCCAGCATGCCTCCAGAACATGGTACCCCAGAAAAGAGGCTGCATTCCTGGCTAAAGCACATCCAGCATGCACCCCAGGAAAGAGGCTGCATTCCTGGGTAAAGCACCTCCAGCATGCCTCCCTGGAACACTATGCACCCTCCTGCAGCTCATCTCTCCCCCAATATGTGGGCTTAAAGCAGGCTGAAAAGCAAGTGATATTGAGGTAGTAACACCCAGAACATGGTACCCCAGGAAAGAGGCTTCATGCCTGGGTAAAGCACCTCCAGCATGCCTCCCTGGAACACTATGCACCCTCCTGCAGCTCATCTCCCCCGAATATGTGGGCTTAAAGCAGGCTGAAAAGCAAGTGATATTGAGGTAGTAACACCCAGAACATGGTACCCCAGAAAAGAGGCTGCATTCCTGGCTAAAGCACCTCCATCATGCCTCCCTGGAACACTCTGCACCCTCCTGCAGCTCATCTCTCCCCCAATATGTGGGCTTAAAGCAGGCTGAAAAGCAAGTGATATTGAGGTAGTAACACCCAGAACATGGTACCCCAGGAAAGAGGCTTCATGCCTGGGTAAAGCACCTCCAGCATGCCTCCCTGGAACACTATGCACCCTCCTGCAGCTCATCTCCCCCGAATATGTGGGCTTAAAGCAGGCTGAAAAGCAAGTGATATTGAGGTAGTAACACCCAGAACATGGTACCCCAGAAAAGAGGCTGCATTCCTGGCTAAAGCACCTCCAGCATGCCTCCCTGGAACACTCTGCACCCTCCTGCAGCTCATCTCTCCCCCAATATGTGGGCTTAAAGCAGGCTGAAAAGCAAGTGATATTGAGGTAGTAACACCCAGAACATGGTACCCCAGGAAAGAGGCTTCATGCCTGGGGAAATTACCTCCAGCATGCACCCCAGGAAAGAGGCTTCATGCCTGGGTAAAGCACATCCAGCAACACCCAGAACATGGTACCCCAGGAAAGAGGCTGCATGCCTGGGTAAAGCACCTCCAGCATGCCTCCCTGGAACACTCTGCACCCTCCTGCATCTCATCTCCCCCCCCAATATGTGGGCTTAAAGCAGGCTGAAAAGCAAGTGATATTGAGGTAGTAACACCCAGAACATGTTACCCCAGGAAAGAGGCTTCATGCCTGGGGAAAGCACCTCCAGCATGCACCCCAGGAAAGAGGCTGCATGCCTGGGTGAAGCACATCCAGCATGCCTCCAGAACATGGTACCCCAGGAAAGGGGCTGCATTCCTGGGTAAAGCACCTCCAGCATGCCTCCAGAACATGGTACCCCAGGGAAGAGGCTGCATTCCTGGCTAAAGCACCTCCAGCATGCCTCCCTGGAACACTCTGCACCCTCCTGCAGCTCATCTCCCCCCAATATGTGGGCTTAAAGCAGGCTGAAAAGCAAGTGATATTGAGGTAGTCACACCCAGAACATGGTACCCCAGAAAAGAGGCTGCATTCCTGGCTAAAGCACCTCCAGCATGCCTCCCTGGAACACTCTGCACCCTCCTGCAGCTCATCTCCCCCCAATATGTGGCCTTACAGCAGGCTGAAAGGCAAGTGATATTGAGGTAGTAACACCCAGAACATGTTACCCCAGGAAAGAGGCTTCATTCCTGGGTAAAGCACCTCCACAACGCCACCCTGGACCTCCCTGCACCACCCTGCACCACCCTGCATCTCCCCCCAATATGTGCGCTTAAAGCAGGCTGAAGCGCGGGTAAACGGCGGGAGTAACTAGGACTCTCTTAAGGTAGAGTACCTGCACAACACCTCCCTGGAACACTAAGCACCCTCCTGCAGCTCATCTCCCCCGAATATGTGGGCTTAAAACAGGCTGATAAGCAAGTGATATTGAGGTAGTAACACCCAGAACATGTTACCCCAGGAAAGAGGCTTCATGCCTGGGAAATTACCTCCAGCATGCACCCCAGGAAAGAGGCTTCATGCCTGGGTGAAGCACATCCAGCAACACCCAGAACATGGTACCCCAGGAAAGAGGCTGCATGCCTGGGTGAAGCACATCCAGCATGCCTCCAGAACATGGTACCCCAGGAAAGGGGCTGCATTCCTGGGTAAAGCACCTCCAGCATGCCTCCAGAACATGGTACCCCAGAAAAGAGGCTGCATTCCTGGCTAAAGCACATCCAGCATGCACCCCAGGAAAGAGGCTGCATTCCTGGGTAAAGCACCTCCAGCATGCCTCCCTGGAACACTATGCACCCTCCTGCAGCTCATCTCTCCCCCAATATGTGGGCTTAAAGCAGGCTGAAAAGCAAGTGATATTGAGGTAGTAACACCCAGAACATGGTACCCCAGGAAAGAGGCTTCATGCCTGGGTAAAGCACCTCCAGCATGCCTCCCTGGAACACTATGCACCCTCCTGCAGCTCATCTCCCCCGAATATGTGGGCTTAAAGCAGGCTGAAAAGCAAGTGATATTGAGGTAGTAACACCCAGAACATGGTACCCCAGAAAAGAGGCTGCATTCCTGGGTAAAGCACCTCCAGCATGCCTCCCTGGAACACTATGCACCCTCCTGCATCTCATCTCCCCCCCAATATGTGGGCTTAAAGCAGGCTGAAAAGCAAGTGATATTGAGGTAGTAACACCCAGAACATGGTACCCCAGAAAAGAGGCTTCATGCCTGGGGAAATTACCTCCAGCATGCACCCCAGGAAAGAGGCTTCATGCCTGGGTAAAGCACATCCAGCAACACCCAGAACATGGTACCCCAGGAAAGAGGCTGCATGCCTGGGTAAAGCACCTCCAGCATGCCTCCCTGGAACACTCTGCACCCTCCTGCATCTCATCTCCCCCCCCAATATGTGGGCTTAAAGCAGGCTGAAAAGCAAGTGATATTGAGGTAGTAACACCCAGAACATGTTACCCCAGGAAAGAGGCTTCATGCCTGGGGAAAGCACCTCCAGCATGCACCCCAGGAAAGAGGCTGCATGCCTGGGTGAAGCACATCCAGCATGCCTCCAGAACATGGTACCCCAGGAAAGGGGCTGCATTCCTGGGTAAAGCACCTCCAGCATGCCTCCAGAACATGGTACCCCAGGGAAGAGGCTGCATTCCTGGCTAAAGCACCTCCAGCATGCCTCCCTGGAACACTCTGCACCCTCCTGCAGCTCATCTCCCCCCAATATGTGGGCTTAAAGCAGGCTGAAAAGCAAGTGATAATGAGGTCGTAACACCCAGAACATGTTACCCCAGGAAAGAGGCTTCATTCTTGGGTAAAGCACCTCCACAACGCCACCCTGGACCTCCCTGCACCACCCTGCACCACCCTCCATCTCCTCCCAATATGTGTGCTTAAAGCAGGCTGAAGCGCGGGTAAACCGCGGGAGTAACTATGACTCTCTTAAGGTAGAGTACCTGCACAACACCTCCCTGGAACACTAAGCACCCTCCTGCAGCTCATCTCCCCCGAATATGTGGGCTTAAAACAGGCTGATAAGCAAGTGATATTGAGGTAGTAACACCCAGAACATGTTACCCCAGGAAAGAGGCTTCATGCCTGGGGAAAGCACCTCCAGCATGCACCCCAGGAAAGAGGCTGCATGCCTGGGTGAAGCACATCCAGCATGCCTCCAGAACATGGTACCCCAGGAAAGGGGCTGCATTCCTGGGTAAAGCACCTCCAGCATGCCTCCAGAACATGGTACCCCAGAAAAGAGGCTGCATTCCTGGCTAAAGCACATCCAGCATGCACCCCAGGAAAGAGGCTGCATTCCTGGGTAAAGCACCTCCAGCATGCCTCCCTGGAACACTATGCACCCTCCTGCAGCTCATCTCTCCCCCAATATGTGGGCTTAAAGCAGGCTGAAAAGCAAGTGATATTGAGGTAGTAACACCCAGAACATGGTACCCCAGGAAAGAGGCTTCATGCCTGGGTAAAGCACCTCCAGCATGCCTCCCTGGAACACTATGCACCCTCCTGCAGCTCATCTCCCCCGAATATGTGGGCTTAAAGCAGGCTGAAAAGCAAGTGATATTGAGGTAGTAACACCCAGAACATGGTACCCCAGAAAAGAGGCTGCATTCCTGGCTAAAGCACCTCCATCATGCCTCCCTGGAACACTCTGCACCCTCCTGCAGCTCATCTCTCCCCCAATATGTGGGCTTAAAGCAGGCTGAAAAGCAAGTGATATTGAGGTAGTAACACCCAGAACATGGTACCCCAGGAAAGAGGCTTCATGCCTGGGTAAAGCACCTCCAGCATGCCTCCCTGGAACACTATGCACCCTCCTGCAGCTCATCTCCCCCGAATATGTGGGCTTAAAGCAGGCTGAAAAGCAAGTGATATTGAGGTAGTAACACCCAGAACATGGTACCCCAGAAAAGAGGCTGCATTCCTGGCTAAAGCACCTCCAGCATGCCTCCCTGGAACACTCTGCACCCTCCTGCAGCTCATCTCTCCCCCAATATGTGGGCTTAAAGCAGGCTGAAAAGCAAGTGATATTGAGGTAGTAACACCCAGAACATGGTACCCCAGGAAAGAGGCTTCATGCCTGGGGAAATTACCTCCAGCATGCACCCCAGGAAAGAGGCTTCATGCCTGGGTAAAGCACATCCAGCAACACCCAGAACATGGTACCCCAGGAAAGAGGCTGCATGCCTGGGTAAAGCACCTCCAGCATGCCTCCCTGGAACACTCTGCACCCTCCTGCATCTCATCTCCCCCCCCAATATGTGGGCTTAAAGCAGGCTGAAAAGCAAGTGATATTGAGGTAGTAACACCCAGAACATGTTACCCCAGGAAAGAGGCTTCATGCCTGGGGAAAGCACCTCCAGCATGCACCCCAGGAAAGAGGCTGCATGCCTGGGTGAAGCACATCCAGCATGCCTCCAGAACATGGTACCCCAGGAAAGGGGCTGCATTCCTGGGTAAAGCACCTCAAGCATGCCTCCAGAACATGGTACCCCAGGGAAGAGGCTGCATTCCTGGCTAAAGCACCTCCAGCATGCCTCCCTGGAACACTCTGCACCCTCCTGCAGCTCATCTCCCCCCAATATGTGGGCTTAAAGCAGGCTGAAAAGCAAGTGATATTGAGGTAGTCACACCCAGAACATGGTACCCCAGAAAAGAGGCTGCATTCCTGGCTAAAGCACCTCCAGCATGCCTCCCTGGAACACTCTGCACCCTCCTGCAGCTCATCTCCCCCCAATATGTGGCCTTACAGCAGGCTGAAAGGCAAGTGATATTGAGGTAGTAACACCCAGAACATGTTACCCCAGGAAAGAGGCTTCATTCCTGGGTAAAGCACCTCCACAACGCCACCCTGGACCTCCCTGCACCACCCTGCACCACCCTGCATCTCCCCCCAATATGTGCGCTTAAAGCAGGCTGAAGCGCGGGTAAACGGCGGGAGTAACTAGGACTCTCTTAAGGTAGAGTACCTGCACAACACCTCCCTGGAACACTAAGCACCCTCCTGCAGCTCATCTCCCCCGAATATGTGGGCTTAAAACAGGCTGATAAGCAAGTGATATTGAGGTAGTAACACCCAGAACATGTTACCCCAGGAAAGAGGCTTCATGCCTGGGAAATTACCTCCAGCATGCACCCCAGGAAAGAGGCTTCATGCCTGGGTGAAGCACATCCAGCAACACCCAGAACATGGTACCCCAGGAAAGAGGCTGCATGCCTGGGTGAAGCACATCCAGCATGCCTCCAGAACATGGTACCCCAGGAAAGGGGCTGCATTCCTGGGTAAAGCACCTCCAGCATGCCTCCAGAACATGGTACCCCAGAAAAGAGGCTGCATTCCTGGCTAAAGCACATCCAGCATGCACCCCAGGAAAGAGGCTGCATTCCTGGGTAAAGCACCTCCAGCATGCCTCCCTGGAACACTATGCACCCTCCTGCAGCTCATCTCTCCCCCAATATGTGGGCTTAAAGCAGGCTGAAAAGCAAGTGATATTGAGGTAGTAACACCCAGAACATGGTACCCCAGGAAAGAGGCTTCATGCCTGGGTAAAGCACCTCCAGCATGCCTCCCTGGAACACTATGCACCCTCCTGCAGCTCATCTCCCCCGAATATGTGGGCTTAAAGCAGGCTGAAAAGCAAGTGATATTGAGGTAGTAACACCCAGAACATGGTACCCCAGAAAAGAGGCTGCATTCCTGGGTAAAGCACCTCCAGCATGCCTCCCTGGAACACTATGCACCCTCCTGCATCTCATCTCCCCCCCAATATGTGGGCTTAAAGCAGGCTGAAAAGCAAGTGATATTGAGGTAGTAACACCCAGAACATGGTACCCCAGAAAAGAGGCTTCATGCCTGGGGAAATTACCTCCAGCATGCACCCCAGGAAAGAGGCTTCATGCCTGGGTAAAGCACATCCAGCAACACCCAGAACATGGTACCCCAGGAAAGAGGCTGCATGCCTGGGTAAAGCACCTCCAGCATGCCTCCCTGGAACACTCTGCACCCTCCTGCATCTCATCTCCCCCCCCAATATGTGGGCTTAAAGCAGGCTGAAAAGCAAGTGATATTGAGGTAGTAACACCCAGAACATGTTACCCCAGGAAAGAGGCTTCATGCCTGGGGAAAGCACCTCCAGCATGCACCCCAGGAAAGAGGCTGCATGCCTGGGTGAAGCACATCCAGCATGCCTCCAGAACATGGTACCCCAGGAAAGGGGCTGCATTCCTGGGTAAAGCACCTCCAGCATGCCTCCAGAACATGGTACCCCAGGGAAGAGGCTGCATTCCTGGCTAAAGCACCTCCAGCATGCCTCCCTGGAACACTCTGCACCCTCCTGCAGCTCATCTCCCCCCAATATGTGGGCTTAAAGCAGGCTGAAAAGCAAGTGATAATGAGGTCGTAACACCCAGAACATGTTACCCCAGGAAAGAGGCTTCATTCCTGGGTAAAGCACCTCCACAACGCCACCCTGGACCTCCCTGCACCACCCTGCACCACCCTCCATCTCCTCCCAATATGTGTGCTTAAAGCAGGCTGAAGCGCGGGTAAACGGCGGGAGTAACTAGGACTCTCTTAAGGTAGAGTACCTGCACAACACCTCCCTGGAACACTAAGCACCCTCCTGCAGCTCATCTCCCCCGAATATGTGGGCTTAAAACAGGCTGAAAAGCAAGTGATATTGAGGTAGTAACACCCAGAACATGTTACCCCAGGAAAGAGGCTTCATTCCTGGGTAAAGCACCTCCACAACGCCACCCTGGACCTCCCTGCACCACCCTGCACCACCCTGCATCTCCCCCCAATATGTGTGCTTAAAGCAGGCTGAAAAACAGGTAATAACGGGTAATAACACCAACAACCTGTTACCCCACCAAACAGGCTTCATTCCTGGGTAAAGCACCTCCACAACGCCACCCTGGACCTCCCTGCACCACCCTGCATCTCCCCCCAATATGTGCGCTTAAAGCAGGCTGAAGCGCGGGTAAAAGGCGGGAGTAACTATGACTCTCTTAAGGTAGAGTACCTGCACAACACCTCCCTGGAACACTATGCACCCTCCTGCTGCTCATCTCCCCCGAATATGTGGGCTTTAAACAGGCTGAAAAGCAAGTGATATTGAGGTCGTAACACCCAGAACATGTTACCCCAGGAAAGAGGCTTCATTCCTGGGTAAAGCACCTCCACAACGCCACCCTGGACCTCCCTGCACCACCCTGCACCACCCTGCACCACCCTCCATCTCCCCCCAATATGTGCGCTTAAAGCAGGCTGAAGCGCGGGTAAACCGCGGGAGTAACTATGACTCTCTTAAGGTAGAGTACCTGCACAACACCTCCCTGGAACACTAAGCACCCTCCTGCAGCTCATCTCCCCCGAATATGTGGGCTTAAAACAGGCTGATAAGCAAGTGATATTGAGGTAGTAACACCCAGAACATGTTACCCCAGGAAAGAGGCTTCATGCCTGGGAAATTACCTCCAGCATGCACCCCAGGAAAGAGGCTTCATGCCTGGGTAAAGCACATCCAGACCGCCTCCCTGGACCACCCTGCACCACCCTCCATCTCCCCCCAATATGTGTGCTTAAAGCAGGCTGAAAAACAAGTGATATTGAGGTCGTAACACCCAGAACATGTTACCCCAGGAAAGAGGCTTCATTCCTGGGTAAAGCACCTCCACAACGCCACCCTGGACCTCCCTGCACCACCCTGCATCACCCTGCACCACCATCCATCTCCCCCCAATATGTGCGCTTAAAGCAGGCTGAAGCGCGGGTAAACCGCGGGAGTAACTAGGACTCTCTTAAGGTAGAGTACCTGCACAACACCTCCCTGGAACACTAAGCACCCTCCTGCAGCTCATCTCCCCCGAATATGTGGGCTTAAAGCAGGCTGAAAGGCAAGTGATATTGAGGTCGTAACACCCAGAACATGTTACCCCAGGAAAGAGGCTGCATTCCTGGGTAAAGCACCTCCACAACTCCACCCTGGACCTCCCTGCACCACCCTGCATCTCCCCCGAATATGTGGGCTTAAAACAGGCTGAAAAGCAAGTGATATTGAGGTAGTAACACCCAGAACATGTTACCCCAGGAAAGAGGCTTCATTCCTGGGTAAAGCACCTCCACAACGCCTCCCTGGACCTCCCTGGACCACCCTCCATCTCCCCCCAATATGTGTGCTTAAAGCAGGCTGAAAAACAGGTAATAACGGGTAATAACACCAAAAACCTGTTACCCCACCAAACATGCTTCATTCCTGGGTAAAGCACCGACAGACCGCCTCCCTGGACCTCCCTGGACCAGCCTGGACCACCCTACATATCCCCCCAAAATATGGGCCCAAAGCAGGCTGGAAATACCTCACACACCCCCCCCCCCTCAACACCCCCCACACACCCGCCCACCATGCACCAAAACCCCGCAGAGACACCTCCGCAACATACCCCTGTAACCCCGCGCACCACGAGGTCCCGGGCCCCGAAACTTAAGCCCCTTCCCTGGGTTAAAACCCTCCATCAGCGCCCCCAGAGTTTCGGGGTTCTGGTATTCCAAATTTGGTTTCGTGGTCCTGGTAATCCAACTTCATTTTATATCGTTATTTTTCTAAGTCTTTTCCAACTTTAACTTTTTTTTTTCGCGGTCCTGGTAATCCAACTTCATTGTATATCGTTATTTTTCTAAGTATTTTCCAACTTTAACTTTTTTTTTTCGCGGTCCTGGTAATCCAACTTCATTGTATATCGTTTTTTTTCTAAGTCTTTTCCAACTTTAACGTTTTATTTTCGTGGTCCTGGTAATGACACAGACTACCAGAGATCCAGGGGGAGTCACGCACCATCTCTGGCCCACGCCAGAGCACCAACACCGGCCTCATTCATCACAGATGGAGCCTGGATGAAATCAAGTTTCTCGTTTTTTTTCTAAGTCTTTTCCAACTTTAACTTTTTTTTTTCGTGGTCCTGGTAATGACACAGACTACCAGAGATCCAGGGGGAGTCACGCACCATCTCTGGCCCACGCCAGAGCCCCAACATCGGCCTCATTCATCACAGATGGAGCCTGGATGAAATCAAGTTTCTCGTTTTTTTTCTAAGTCTTTTCCAACTTTAACTTTTTTATTTTCGTGGTCCTGGTAATGACACAGACTACCAGAGATCCAGGGGGAGTCACGCACCATCTCTGGCCCACGCCAGAGCCCCAACACCGGCCTCATTCATCACAGATGGAGCCTGGATGAAATCAAGTTTCTCGGTTTTTTTCTAAGTATTTTTTGTCATGTAATACATAAATATGTCCACAGGAGGGCGACCGAGCTCCAGGGTGGAGACAGCGGGTGTTTGCTGCAAACTCATCCGCTGAAGGGGCCTCAAAATCGGCCTCATTCATCACAGATGGAGCCTGGATGATATCAAGTTTCTCGTTTTTTTTCTAAGTATTTTCCAACTTTAACTTTTTTTTTTCGCGGTCCTGGTACTGACCCAGACTACCAGAGATCCAGGGGGAGTCACGCACCATCTCTGGCCCACGCCAGAGCCCCAACATCGGCCTCATTCATCACAGATGGAGCCTGGATGATATCAAGTTTATCGTTTTTTTTCTAAGTCTTTTCCAACTTTAACTTTTTTTTTTCGCGGTCCTGGTACTGACCCAGACTACCAGAGATCCAGGGGGAGTCACGCACCATCTCTGGCCCACGCCAGAGCCCCAACATCGGCCTCATTCATCACAGATGGAGCCTGGATGATATCAAGTTTATCGTTTTTTTTCTAAGTCTTTTCCAACTTTAACTTTTTTTTTTCGCGGTCCTGGTACTGACCCAGACTACCAGAGATCCATGGGGGAGTCACGCACCATCTCTGGCCCACGCCAGAGCCCCAACATCGGCCTCATTCATCACAGATGGAGCCTGGATGATATGAAGTTTATCGTTTTTTTTCTAAGTCTTTTCCAACTTTAACTTTTTTTTTTCGCGGTCCTGGTACTGACCCAGACTACCAGAGATCCAGGGGGAGTCACGCACCGTCTCTGGCCCGCGCCAGAGCACCAACACCGGCCTCATTCATCACAGATGGAGCCTGGATGATATCAAGTTTCTCGTTTTTTTTCTAAGTATTTTTTGTCATGTAATACATAAATATGTCCACAGGAGGGCGACCGAGCTCCAGGGTGGAGACAGCGGGTGTTTGCTGCAAACTCATCCGCTGAAGGGGCCTCAAAATCGGCCTCATTCATCACAGATGGAGCCTGGATGATATCAAGTTTATCGTTTTTTTTCTAAGTCTTTTCCAACTTTAACTTTTTTTTTTCGCGGTCCTGGTACTGACCCAGACTACCAGAGATCCAGGGGGAGTCACGCACCATCTCTGGCCCACGCCAGA